>NW_027069613.1:369808-425599 GCF_002906115.3 Quercus suber
TTCTTGAAGATGGTTGAAGCCTATCAATAAGGTGTAAATGATAAAAACAAATGGCAGTACATTTATTAATTCAACATTGTGTCTAGAGCACTGTTATGATTACCATTTAGGTTTTACTTATTGGAACGGAATGTTTCGGTATTGGTCTATTTTGGCATACCGTTGCATACTGTTTTGGTTTCAGAGTTACCACTATATATATATATATATATTAGTGATAAAAAAAAATCATATAATAAATTATTAAGGGTTTTAAAGTTATAAGTAAATATTTCAACTAATATGTAATCTTTAAGCTCAAATATAAGTTTAATAATAATAATAATAATAATAATAATAATAATAATAATAACTAGTCGCTAATCCGTACTATGCACGAGAACCTACTTATTTGTGAGGTAGACTAAAATAATTTTATAAAATCCTAAATTGATTGAAGAACTACACCATTGTATGATTTGTTCTTGTATAACTTCAATTTGTGTTGCAATTTGATGAAGAAGTCATTGCTTGAACATTCGATGACTTACAAAAAATTTGCAAAATAACATAAAGATTTTAATATATTGCACGGATTTACATTAATTACTCAGGAATACCGTATAAAAATGCACATTTGAACATTAAGAGAAAAAAAAAAATCCTAGATTTTACTCACCTAAAGTAAGTCCATATTCAGGAATACTAGCCTAATTTATAAATTTTTAATATTATAGAACATTAACTTTTATTTTAATATTTGCATGGATTTTTTTATTTTCAAGGATGAAATTTCAAATATTAAAAATTTTGAAAGACCAAAAAATATTAAAGAATCAAATGATTCATTGTTTAAAAATTATTAAAACAAAACAAAATATATATGATCAAACAATAGAGAAATATAAGAGGAAGATGGGTTACATTCAAAAGAATAATCTATAGCTATAACTATTGAAAGGAATTAAAAGATTTAAAACCTGCAAATTATAGAAAATATGTGTGTGTGTGTGTGTGACTATACAACAGAGAAATATAAGAGAAAGATGTATTACTCTCAAAAGAATAATTCAAATGTCAAAACTTTTGAAAGGTCAAAAAATATTAAAGAATCATAAGATTTACTTCCTATAAATTTTTGAAACAAAACAAAATGAATATGATTACACTTTAGAGAAATATAAAAGAAAAATTGATTACCTTCAAAAGAATAATACATGATAGTCATTGAAATTTGCTAAACATGTTTAAATATTGCAAAAACTAAAGCAAATTCAGATGTTAAAACTTCCAAAATGCCAAAAAAAATATATAATTAAAGAATAAGTTATTGAAATAATTCAAAAAATATAAGACTATTCAAAAGAGAAATAAAAGAAAAAGAAAAAAGCACATGAACCCATAAAGTGATATTTTTTAAATTTTAACGGGTCTAAACTTTAAACGAAATCATATACGGTCACAGACATAGGGTTTGGTGGTTTATGTACGAAAATCACTATTTCAAAAATACATAAAAAACCATAATATATATATATATATTTAACAAAATAGAAGAGAAGAAAATATTGGGGTGACAGAGAAGAGAATGGGATGATAAATTATTCATATAATAAATTTAAGATTTGCTAGAAAGTAGACAAATCTTAATATATGAAAAATCTAAACAAATAATCAATTACTTAAAAATAATAATAATAACGATCAATTGTTTTGCTTAGCCCAAAAAAATCACGTTATATTTCTATTTCTTTTATATATTATATGATGTATAATAGTTTAATAATAGTTTATATATATATATATATATATTGGATTTTACTAATGTGTGCCCTAATAGCACACAATAATAAACCAATTTTGCAAAAATTTTATCAGAAATTGAAAAAATTTTGACAATTTTTTTAATTCTCAATAATGTAGTATAATATATATATATATATATAATTTTAATAAGAAATAATGAAGAAAAAGGAGTCATACCTAGCCATCACTTCAATTGATGAAAACATCAAATTTTAACCACACGCATGGTCACGTTCTCTTGAAAATTGGAGCAATGCAGACAAGTTGTTTGCTTCATAACCGGCTAATGAGTAATGAGTAAAGAAAAGGGGAAAAAGAATAGTAAATCAAACTTAACTTTAACATAGTGATTAGTGTGTTTGAAGTTGGAATGCAGAGAGAGGAAGAAACTGAGAATAGAGTCACAGATGGGTAGAGCTAATTGTAGATGCATGATATTGTAATTTTTTAAGGATAAAAAGAAAAGTTACGTTGCTTTGAAGATTGTTGCACATAATCCCCTTCTTCAGTTCAGTCCAAAGTAAGTCCTAGAAGTTTTGTAAGGATGAAGGAGGAAAAATTAGAGAAGAGAGAGGATAGAGAGAAATAGTTTTTTTTTTTTGGTGATTTTGTGTTGATTTTAGGGTTGGGTTAAAAAAAATATTGGGATTTGTATTGTTTTTTATAATGTTCATGATTAATCTCGCAAATTTAGAAATAAATTATCAACGTTTGAATTTGAGTTTAAGTTAGATTTGTTAGATAGATAAAGTTTTACTCTTTGTTAATTTTGTTTTTAAAAAATAATAATGATGTGGCAAACTCTGAAGAGGTCAACAAAAAGTCAAGACTTCGGTTTAATATATATATTAATCGCTAACCCGTATATGCACGAGAAAAGCAACATTATGAGTTTTGAAGAAAATATCATTTTATTTGAATTCAATGCGTAAAAAGCTTTTAAATAAGAGATGATATGAATAATATACTATATATTGCATGTCAATTTTCGAATCTCCTATGACAAAACTAAAATTAAAATGAAATAAAATCTTAAACAACATAGAACAAAGTGAATGAAACATATAAGAGACGCTAACCTTTATTTTTGAGTGATTTTGAATAAGGTCAATATGTGAAGTACGTAAAATGATGAGTAGATTTTTTTTTTTTGGTATAACTGAAGGTTCAATAGAAGGGTCTCTTTTTTTTTTTTTTCAATTTTTTTTCAATTGTAGGACTGCATTATTTTTTAATCTTTAAAATTTGTTAAGTGGCTTTACTTGTGAATTGACAAAAGATTGTACCATTTCATCTTAATATCACAAATTGCACTTCAAAAACCCATGAGATATTTTTTTTTTGCATTCGACACATACCCACATGGCCACATCTACTTCAGGTCAAACTCAAGATGTAATCGGTGAAACCTATCACCTAACAATTATTGATATTTGCCAATACAATTAGTGTGATACAAGAAACATAAAGCACATAGTGATATGTGCCAAAGCTGTTCCCCAACATGTCCATGTGCTTTCTCATAATTTCAATTATGAAATTAGTTTGTCTCATAATTTCATAATTGAAATTATGAGACAAACTTGACATCAGAATAAATACAGAGCAATTGTAATCATCCTCAACAATTAAACTCTCTAATGTGAAGCCATATCCAAAGCAAAGCAGAAAAAGCTAGAAAAATAAAACCGATTAAAAAAAAAAAAAAAAAAGTAAAGCAGAGCGAGGAATAGCAAAATAAAAGGCAAAACCCAACACACCTTATTGTCTTCCAAAGCCCAGTGATTCTGGCCAATCCACTAAGCGGAAATGCCGTATCATCTCCCAACGAAGCCGTCTCACCCCCAAAACTTCATCTGTCCCAACTGCCATTTCTTTGGTCTACCTAACATACAGACACGACTAATACCAGGAACTTGTAAATGCCATATATAATTGGCAGACTGTTGGGAATGGAAAAAAGGTGGTGGTGGGGAAAGTTTAGGAACGATGATGCAGAGGAAGGAATTGAGTAGGGAAAGGGGGCATATCAGAACGAGAAATAATTGAAGAGAAATTTTTTTTTTTTTTGATAATCGATTGAAAAGAAGTTAACAATACATAGTGGCGTAAGCGTAATTCTACCCTATCCTTTTTTTTTTTTTTTTGGGTACCGTATCCATTAGTAAGCAACCTATTATATCAGGTTATCAAAAGATCACATTTGATAGTACTATCCTCGTATTGTACAGTACTAACATTACATGTGATTGTACTTTTATCATATTTGGTGGTTTCCTTATTTTTTTTTTCCTATTTGATGGTTCCATTGTCACATTGGACAGTATTATCTTCACATTTGATCGTACTTTTGCCACATTTAGTTGTACTCATAGTTTTTTTTTCTCACATTTGATAATACCATCCTCAAATTATGTAGTACCAATATCACATGTAACTGTACTTTTGTCACATTTAGTGATTTTTTTTTTTTTTTTCACATTTGATGATTCTATTGTCATATTGGGCGGTACTAACATCTTATTTGATCGTATTTTTCTCACATTCAGTGTTACTTTAATTTTTACTCACATTTGATAGTTCCATCATCACATTGGGTAGTACCTACATCACATGTGACTGAAATGACTCCGAAAACTTTGGAAATGATTGAAATACCCTTGAAACCTAAAAAATGACTAAAATACCCTTAGAACAAAAAAATGAGCGCAATGCCCTCATTATGTATAGAATGTTTGAAATATCCTTAGAAACTTAAAAAATAACCAAAATACAACTAAAAAATGACTGAAATGATCTTGAAACCGAGAAAAGGATTGAAATACCCTTGAAACATTAAAATGACCAAAATACACCCAATTTTCTCTAAAATGACCAAAATACCCCCAATTAATTAAAATTATCTTCCAGTTAACACTATTAACAATTTTGTTTAAAATTTAATAAAAGTTTAATTATTTACTTCTACTAATTTTTTTTTTTTTAATGTTTTTCACACTTCTTTGCCAAGTAGCTGGTATGAGTCGTGTGACCTGTCATCATCAATAACATGATTACATTATGCTTCCAAAATAGAATGCCATACTTGGATACCTAAATTTGGATTTGGATTTAGATTTGAGATTAATAAAATGTTTTTTCCAATTATTATTTTTCTTAAACCTTATACATTTTAATTTTAGTAACATTTTTTAATAAATACATGAGGTAATGGAAAAGCTATTGATAATCAATAATATATTTCTGAAGGAATTTTTGCTATGATATGTTGAATAACATATATATTGCAAGATGAGCTTCATATGTTAGTAGAAAAAAGCTTTCACGTGCTTAAGTGAATCATTTAAAAGCTTAAGAGAATCATAGTTATAGTAATCTCCTAATTTCTGTACGACTTAGAAATTTGTCTTCAAATTCAAATTATAACATATCAAAACACTGAAATTGTGTAATTCACTCAAAAAATAAAAAATTAATGATGATGTCGAAAATTGTCAGTAAGCTGCACAATACTTATGTGCTCGAAACATGACCTACGAAATAACAACGAAGAGAAACCCTAGGAGAGTACTGGAGTGGTATCAGCCAAAAACCCCCTGAAGGTTAAGTTAGAGAACCTTTTTTCACAACTCTAGAGTGCCAGAGCTGGGATGAATTATGCGTACCTTGGTTTGTGAGGGTTTTGGGGTTTTTATAGTAGCATAGGGTTGACATCCGCTTCTTGACCTAGAAGATCTTTCCTTGTAGGGGCGAACCTCCTTAATTCACGTATCTTGTAGAATCCTTTCCTTGTAAGAGTCTTTCTCAAATAGGATTAAGTGTGTGGCACAAGATATTTCCTTATATACCTATGCGTGTAAACGAAGCAAAAGACATGTTGGACCCGTCAACTTCTCCTTCCATGAATGCCATTTTGGTCGTCTCTAACCCATGCATTGACGACCTTCAGGTGCTCCCATCATCCTCAATATGGATCGTCAGCTTTCTGAAGTCAGTCACGAGAATATAAGCAAAGTCGTCAGCTACTACAAGGTAGTCCGCTATTACTTGGGCTTCAGGAATTATACTTATCAATTAATATCAGGTAAGAAGGGAAAATAGAAACATAAAGAAGTTTGAACACTTTCATTTCATTTTTTTTTATTATCAAAAATCAAAATCCTCATTGCAAGGAAGAAATCAATGGAATTTTATATTCTCTACCAGAAAGATATTTCTCTCTTTCTTCCTCCTCCTAACTTTCACCCCAACAAAAGACAGAGAAAAAACCTGGTTGCCCCTCCCTATCAATAGGTAAAGCTAAACTGTAAGGGAGAAGTATCTTTGGATATTTGAAAAGGAAAAAAAAAAAAACATATATAAGGCTTAGAAAAATATACAAATCCAGGAAGTTTAAGTTGCATAAAACATAGATGCTAATGAGCTTTAGCTCCAACTCAACTTTAACAACTTAGCAAAGGAAAAACAATTGTAGAATAACAAATTAACAAAATTTAAAGGACTGAACTGTTGACACACTCCAAATATATAGAATCGTTTGAAAAACTCCATAAATTAGCAAAGCAACTATCACCTAAGGCTTCCTAATCAATATTCAGCTGCCATAGGAGTAAACCCAAGCAATAAACCAAGAAAACAAACTAAAAAACTGTAGATCGAAAAAAAATTGTGTCAAAATATAAAAATAGGAAAAAAATAGAAAAAAAAAAAAAAAACTCACGTCAAATGACTTCAAAAGTATATTGAAAAATCACCATCATCCACTTTATTATCCAACTGTAGAGTTAAAATAAAACCCACGTCTTATTATTATTATTATTATTATTATTATTATGTTTTAATTACTACATTTTTTTTTTTTTTTTTTGATGAGGTGCTCATTTTTTCTGTATTGCAGTTGCTAACAAAACATTCTTATTATGTTACATAGAATATGTAATAATTCAACTTTAACAAATCAGCAAAGTAAAAAAAAATTATAGAATAAAAATATTTGAAGGACTGAACTATTGATACACTTCAAATATACAGAATTGTTTGACAAACTCCATAAATTAGCAAAGCAACTATCAACTAAAAAAAAAAAAATTTCTCTTCAATTATTTCTCGTTCTGATATGCCCCCTTTCCCTACTCAATTCCTTCCTCTGCATCATCGTTCCTAAACTTTCCCCACCACCACCTTTTTTCCATTCCCAACAGTCTGCCAATTATATATGGCATTTACAAGTTCCTGGTATTAGTCGTGTCTGTATGTTAGGTAGACCAAAGAAATGGCAGTTGGGACAGATGAAGTTTTGGGGGTGAGACGGCTTCGTTGGGAGATGATACGGCATTTCCGCTTAGTGGATTGGCCAGAATCACTGGGCTTTGGAAGACAATAAGGTGTGTTGGGTTTTGCCTTTTATTTTGCTATTCCTCGCTCTGCTTTACTTTTTTTTTTTTTTTTTTAATCGGTTTTATTTTTCTAGCTTTTTCTGCTTTGCTTTGGATATGGCTTCACATTAGAGAGTTTAATTGTTGAGGATGATTACAATTGCTCTGTATTTATTCTGATGTCAAGTTTGTCTCATAATTTCAATTATGAAATTATGAGACAAACTAATTTCATAATTGAAATTATGAGAAAGCACATGGACATGTTGGGGAACAGCTTTGGCACATATCACTATGTGCTTTATGTTTCTTGTATCACACTAATTGTATTGGCAAATATCAATAATTGTTAGGTGATAGGTTTCACCGATTACATCTTGAGTTTGACCTGAAGTAGATGTGGCCATGTGGGTATGTGTCGAATGCAAAAAAAAAATATCTCATGGGTTTTTGAAGTGCAATTTGTGATATTAAGATGAAATGGTACAATCTTTTGTCAATTCACAAGTAAAGCCACTTAACAAATTTTAAAGATTAAAAAATAATGCAGTCCTACAATTGAAAAAAAATTGAAAAAAAAAAAAAAGAGACCCTTCTATTGAACCTTCAGTTATACCAAAAAAAAAAAATCTACTCATCATTTTACGTACTTCACATATTGACCTTATTCAAAATCACTCAAAAATAAAGGTTAGCGTCTCTTATATGTTTCATTCACTTTGTTCTATGTTGTTTAAGATTTTATTTCATTTTAATTTTAGTTTTGTCATAGGAGATTCGAAAATTGACATGCAATATATAGTATATTATTCATATCATCTCTTATTTAAAAGCTTTTTACGCATTGAATTCAAATAAAATGATATTTTCTTCAAAACTCATAATGTTGCTTTTCTCGTGCATATACGGGTTAGCGATTAATATATATATTAAACCGAAGTCTTGACTTTTTGTTGACCTCTTCAGAGTTTGCCACATCATTATTATTTTTTAAAAACAAAATTAACAAAGAGTAAAACTTTATCTATCTAACAAATCTAACTTAAACTCAAATTCAAACGTTGATAATTTATTTCTAAATTTGCGAGATTAATCATGAACATTATAAAAAACAATACAAATCCCAATATTTTTTTTAACCCAACCCTAAAATCAACACAAAATCACCAAAAAAAAAAAAAACTATTTCTCTCTATCCTCTCTCTTCTCTAATTTTTCCTCCTTCATCCTTACAAAACTTCTAGGACTTACTTTGGACTGAACTGAAGAAGGGGCTTATGTGCAACAATCTTCAAAGCAACGTAACTTTTCTTTTTATCCTTAAAAAATTACAATATCATGCATCTACAATTAGCTCTAGCCATCTGTGACTCTATTCTCAGTTTCTTCCTCTCTCTGCATTCCAACTTCAAACACACTAATCACTATGTTAAAGTTAAGTTTGATTTACTATTCTTTTTCCCCTTTTCTTTACTCATTACTCATTAGCCGGTTATGAAGCAAACAACTTGTCTGCATTGCTCCAATTTTCAAGAGAACGTGACCATGCGTGTGGTTAAAATTTGATGTTTTCATCAATTGAAGTGATGGCTAGGTATGACTCCTTTTTCTTCATTATTTCTTATTAAAATTATATATATATATATATATTATACTACATTATTGAGAATTAAAAAAATTGTCAAAATTTTTTCAATTTCTGATAAATTTTTTGCAAAATTGGTTTATTACCATCTGTGACTCTATTCTCAGTTTCTTCCTCTCTCTGCATTCCAACTTCAAACACACTAATCACTATGTTAAAGTTAAGTTTGATTTACTATTCTTTTTCCCCTTTTCTTTACTCATTACTCATTAGCCGGTTATGAAGCAAACAACTTGTCTGCATTGCTCCAATTTTCAAGAGAACGTGACCATGCGTGTGGTTAAAATTTGATGTTTTCATCAATTGAAGTGATGGCTAGGTATGACTCCTTTTTCTTCATTATTTCTTATTAAAATTATATATATATATATATATTATACTACATTATTGAGAATTAAAAAAATTGTCAAAATTTTTTCAATTTCTGATAAATTTTTTGCAAAATTGGTTTATTATTGTGTGCTATTAGGGCACACATTAGTAAAATCCAATATATATATATATATATAAACTATTATTAAACTATTATACATCATATAATATATAAAAGAAATAGAAATATAACGTGATTTTTTTGGGCTAAGCAAAACAATTGATCGTTATTATTATTTTTTTTAAGTAATTGATTATTTGTTTAGATTTTTCATATATTAAGATTTGTCTACTTTCTAGCAAATCTTAAATTTATTATATGAATAATTTATCATCCCATTCTCTTCTCTGTCACCCCAATATTTTCTTCTCTTCTATTTTGTTAAATATATATATATATATATTATGGTTTTTTATGTGTTTTTGAAATAGTGATTTTCGTACATAAACCACCAAACCCTATGTCTGTGACCGTATATGATTTCGTTTAAAGTTTAGACCCGTTAAAATTTAAAAAATATCACTTTATGGGTTCATGTGCTTTTTTCTTTTTCTTTTATTTCTCTTTTGAATAGTCTTATATTTTTTGAATTATTTCAATAACTTATTCTTTAATTATATATTTTTTTTGGCATTTTTGGAAGTTTTAACATCTGAATTTGCTTTAGTTTTTGCAATATTTAAACATGTTTAGCAGATTTCAATGACTATCATGTATTATTCTTTTGAAGGTAATCAATTTTTCTTTTATATTTCTCTAAAGTGTAATCATATTCATTTTGTTTTGTTTCAAAAATTTATAGGAAGTAAATCTTATGATTCTTTAATATTTTTTGACCTTTCAAAAGTTTTGACATTTGAATTATTCTTTTGAGAGTAATACATCTTTCTCTTATATTTCTCTGTTGTATAGTCACACACACACACACACATATTTTCTATAATTTGCAGGTTTTAAATCTTTTAATTCCTTTCAATAGTTATAGCTATAGATTATTCTTTTGAATGTAACCCATCTTCCTCTTATATTTCTCTATTGTTTGATCATATATATTTTGTTTTGTTTTAATAATTTTTAAACAATGAATCATTTGATTCTTTAATATTTTTTGGTCTTTCAAAATTTTTAATATTTGAAATTTCATCCTTGAAAATAAAAAAATCCATGCAAATATTAAAATAAAAGTTAATGTTCTATAATATTAAAAATTTATAAATTAGGCTAGTATTCCTGAATATGGACTTACTTTAGGTGAGTAAAATCTAGGATTTTTTTTTTTCTCTTAATGTTCAAATGTGCATTTTTATACGGTATTCCTGAGTAATTAATGTAAATCCGTGCAATATATTAAAATCTTTATGTTATTTTGCAAATTTTTTGTAAGTCATCGAATGTTCAAGCAATGACTTCTTCATCAAATTGCAACACAAATTGAAGTTATACAAGAACAAATCATACAATGGTGTAGTTCTTCAATCAATTTAGGATTTTATAAAATTATTTTAGTCTACCTCACAAATAAGTAGGTTCTCGTGCATAGTACGGATTAGCGACTAGTTATTATTATTATTATTATTATTATTATTATTATTATTATTAAACTTATATTTGAGCTTAAAGATTACATATTAGTTGAAATATTTACTTATAACTTTAAAACCCTTAATAATTTATTATATGATTTTTTTTTATCACTAATATATATATATATATATAGTGGTAACTCTGAAACCAAAACAGTATGCAACGGTATGCCAAAATAGACCAATACCGAAACATTCCGTTCCAATAAGTAAAACCTAAATGGTAATCATAACAGTGCTCTAGACACAATGTTGAATTAATAAATGTACTGCCATTTGTTTTTATCATTTACACCTTATTGATAGGCTTCAACCATCTTCAAGAATTTTTTTTTTTTTTTTTTTTGAGAGATAACTGTCTTCAAGAAGTGATTATGCACATGAAGTCTTGATTGAAAATTTCGTAATATTTTTGTATAATGTGATGGCTTATTATAAGCTGATAAAACCTTTTCTTTTAAACAGGAAAACACATAATTAATTGTGAAAATTACCATTTGTCGTCAGTTGTTCGTATTTTCAACAGCAATTTAGAAGCTAATCAAACATAGCTTCTAACATATATATGGAAATAAGTAATTATCAAAATCATAAATGCAATGTACGGAAATGTAGTCCTAGATGGACAACAATTATCCTTCACTCCAAAATAAATAAATAAATAAAAAGATAACAATTATACTTTTTGGTGTGCTAGATTAGTCAAAGTATACTCCGCTAAGCTCACGTTTATAAATAGACTTACAATATATTTCTTTCTCCAAAGAAACAGGTTAAATTCATTAGTCATAAAAGCTCTCTCACAAAATCCGCCTGTTATTGCTTCCTCTAAAACGTGAAGGTAAATTAAACCTCGTTACACCTAAAACGCAAAACAAGCGAGTTCTGAAACTTGATTTTACTTTTATCTCTAGTCTTTAAGAAACAGCAAAAGTTTTTAGTATAAAGTGTGTTTGTATGTGTGTTATAAATTTAGAACTAAATTCTTTTCTTTTTATCTTATGTTACAGCAAAAAATAGTGGTGAAGGTGCGAAATGACTCTGACAAATGCACAAGAAAGGCCATGAAGATTGCCTGCAAAGCAAATGGTTTGCATCAACCACGAGAGAGAGAGAGAGAGAGAGAGAGAGATTGGCTTTTAAGAAACTATATATGGAGACGGTACTTTCAATGTTCATTAATTTTACAGGTGTGAACTCGGTGGCACTAGAAGGGTCTGATAGAGATCAGTTGGTGGTGATTGGTGAAGGTGTTGACTCTGCTAACTGGACCTGCTCGTTAAGGAAGAAGCTTTGCTATGCTGCTTTATGGAGCGTGGACGAAGTGAAGGCAGATAAAAAACCAGAAGAGAAACCAATACCGGAAGTTCAGAGGCCAAACAAACCCGAAAGTACATCTTCAACATGTTCTTGTGGCTGTCCTCAGTTACCCATCTGCCCTCAATATGCACCATATCCCATGTTATATGAAGCAAGAGTCTATGATTATACTTCGAGTACTCCAAGTTACTGCCCCATCCTGTGATATCCAACGTTTTCTAAAGTAAGTTTTGGACAAAACAATTAATTTTCACATGTACCATTAGGGCATGATATGATTAATGCATATTAAAAATATAGTATCAATAATGGTGAATTCAGACCAGTGACGTTGTTCAAATTACAATATGCCAATTTGGTAGTTTTGAAAATTGTTATATTCCTAACATTCTTGTTAGGCAGAGCGGTCCAACAAATTTGGAGGTTTAAGACGATATATTTAAATGTGGCATTTTTGTTATCATTTGAATAATATTTAACTAGTATTTAATATCATAAATTTTTTATAACAAAAATCTATTCTTTTTATTTTGTAATATGCCTTTTTTTTTTGGGAAAAATGATAACGCTATGACAAATTTTATTAAAAAAAACTTTCAAAAGATGTATAAATGAATACAATTAGTGACACTTCAAGAAGATAATAAACAAGTGTTTAAATGAATGATGTTAGGGATATTATAAATTTTACAAAGATGTATCACTAATCACAAAAAATAATTCAAAAATGCATTTAATAGGTTATTGACGTCCACATATCATATTAATTGTCACGTCAATTTGTAAAGTTTTCAAGTAAAATTAATAATATATCTAGCATTTTCCTATCTAAATTATTTCTTGCAATTAGTGAGACATATATTTGTAAGGGAAAAAGCTAGAGATACAAATTCTTTAACAAAAATTTTTACAAACTAATGATATAGTGAATGATTATAAATAAATAAAAAAGTGATGTTATCGGTAAGTCTAGATAAGAACCAGTAAGAAGTTGACTTTGTAACTGTAGCATTACTCTATCTGTAAGGCTCATGTATTTGAAGTTGTATTATCTTTGGCATTACTCAATTCTTAGGGATTTCTTAAAAGTAGAGGAAAATTATAAAACTAATTTTTTTTCCTATATCCCCAAATTTTTTTTTAAATATATCAATTTTTGCCTCGAAATTTTGGGTCTTCCTCTAGTAGGGGGCCCTAGGCAGTGGCCTAAGTGGCCTAGGCCTAGGGCTGGCCCTGTTGTTAGGTTGGGATGTGTTAAATTATGGATGTTTCTCACTAGGTTGATCTTCTGAGCAATTGCTAGAACAATAAATAAGCAGCTGATATATTCTTATTAAACATATATGCCTTGGATCAAGGGAGATTTAATGGTGCTTGCTTAATTTCTAAAGGAATGTATCTGTGCAAGGCATACCGGTCTTCACAAGGTAGATTGGCAATGGCAACGGGACTAACAATTGGGTAATGGATGCTCTGATAAGCGACGTCAATGTTTCTAACAATGCAGCATTATGCAAACGTGGCTGTCTCCTCCTTTATGAACAAATGGTCTCCCAAACTCTCAGCTCTCATACTGGTTCCCTTGTTTGCTTTTGTTGCTATGGCTGCTGTAATATTAGTACTTTTGTATCTTCTTCTTCTTCTTCTTCTTCTTCTTTTTTTCAGTTTCCTTGCACTTTGTGTACAACAAAATGATTGATAGACAAGTTTGATGCTCATGATTCATCTGCTACAAGGATTTTATTATTATTATTATTATTTACCAACTTGCAATGAGAAGTAACTTTGTTGTCTAGAGACTAAACAAGGACAGAACCAAGATTTTATCTTTAAAGGCTGAAAGTATTAACAAAAATATTTTCACCATTCAAGAATAAAAAATTTAAAAAAAAAATACAAAAACTCAAAACTAAATTAATATGTGCAAATCCAAATTAGCATCAATATTAACAAAATATAAACTAAAGACAAATAATAACTATTTCTTAATTCATTTCGATTCGATCATATATTAAAATGAAACTTGATGTTCTTTTCAATTTTAAAATTATCTATGATTTATTTTGTATTAAATTTTGAAATAATTTTCTTATCATTTCAAATCGATCATCTATTGTGAAAATTATTTTTGACAATATTCATGACTAAAACGGTAAAATATTATAATTAATTTTTACATTATGTTTAATGTTCTTATAACTAAGAATTTAATTACATTGCCAGTAACCAAAAAAAAATAATAATAATAATAATAATTTAAATCCAAACACAAAAACAAAACTTCGAATACTTATCCTCATTCTCTTAACTTTATATTCTATAATATATCTAAAATTCTTCTAAAATGTTTCCAAGTAAAAAAATTAAAAAAAGTTTTGAAAGAACTCTGTACATTTTTAGACCCATGTAAACTAGATTGTTTAACCTAATTAATTAACCAAATGAATACTTAAGTTTATTATTTAGATCTAGATTTAAACAATAAAAAAAATATTATGTAAAGCAATAGAAAATAAATAACAGAATGATATGATCACCTAGAAAAACCAAACCGGTAAAAAACCTGAGTAGGATTTAAGCTAGCTATCCTCAAGGTAAAACAAATCCATTATGAAAGAATTGAAGTTTGTACAATTGAACTTAGACTACTAACATCCTATTACTACCTCGTGTAGAAAATTTACTACCACGACCACGTGGCAGCTCCGAGTCCACGGATTACTTCTTTCTTTGATCTACTGCAACCACAAGTTCTCCTACTTGTGACTTTAAGACTCCACTCAAAGGTTTTGGATTTTCTTGAAAGTTCTTTATGCAGTAATTGAAACCACCATCAAGTTTTTGATGTAAATCTTGATCTTGATAGCTCTATGTGTATGTATGAAGGTAAACATCTCTCAGATCTCACAAAAGATTTAACACATAACTCAACAAAGACCTTAGAGAGCTTTTGGGTACAAAACCATAGATCTACAAAAAAGACACAAGATGCACTCTAATCTCTCTCTGAAAAGCCTTATAAAAAACATGCTTAGAGTTTCTTTTATATACTAGGAGAAGTAGATCTGAAACCCTAATCTTTTATGGGCTTGAACTGCTGTTTGGACTTAATTCAAATTCTGCAAATACGATTCTTGATCGATCGAGCCTTACTTTTGATCGATCGAGCTTTGCAATTTTTCATAGTAAGTTTCTGCATTCAACTCGATTCAAACTATAACAAATAAACTTTGAACAAACCTAAACCTAGACTCATTATTTTGATTATGATTTGCCAACATATACAAAGTGAAATTCTAATACATTTAGTTCCTAAAACCTTAAAACCTAACATACTCAAACAGATTGTTTAAATGGAATCAAATAGAAACAAACAACATTCAAATGCCAGAGTCTAAATTTTTACTTTGTACATATCTCAAACATCAAACAGGTAAGTGTCATCCCAAACAAAGACATTTGAATAAGAAAACAAAAGGTTAAACACAATAATTTGAATTCAAACATGTTGATAGCAATAACAATACTTTTCTACCACCAGAATGGATTAAATGGGCCCCTTTTCCATCTTTTGTAGGGGTCAATTTTTTGTTTTATCCATATGTTAAAATCTTAGAGCAACTACATCAGTCTATGCAAATTTTTTGTCTATTTTGCAAGAAAAACCTACTTTTTTTATTTTACACACTCATTTTTACAAAACACCCACATCAATTTGTCTATTCTATCATCTATTTTATTTTAATAATTATTTTTCTCACTTTTTTTATTATTTCCCACTGGTCCCACCACCTTTCCAAACTCTCCAAAATATCTCTGACACTCTCTATCTCTTTATTTTCCACCTTCTTCTTGTTTCTTGTTTCTTATTTCTTCTTCTTTTTTTTTTTTCTTTTCCTTCTCCTTCTTACATCTTCGGCATCTTCATCTTCTTCTTCTCATTCTCAATCTCATTCTCATTCTTCTTCTTTTTCTTTTTCTATTTGAGTTGATTATGGCTAGTGATTTTGTGTTTGCAATTTTGGTGGTGATTTTAGGCAAATTTTTCCCCTACATGGATGGTGATTTTGGGGCTCTCCATTGACTGCTGCTGCTGCTACTTCTTCTTCTTCAACACCTTGTTCTTCTCACCAATCCACTCACTGATCCAAGCACCGATCCACTCTCTTTGTCTTTGTTGGTGTGTCTGTGTGTGGGTGTGTTTGGTTTTGTGGTGTCTGTGGTTGATTTTGTTGTTGATTTTGTGGTTGACTTTTTGATTTTTGTGGTTGATTTAGTGGTTGATTTTTGATTTTGTGTCTGTGGAAGTGTGCATATTAGAGGAAGAAGAAGATGATGAGGGCATTGGTTTTGCAGATGGAGAAGAGAGAGAAAAAAATGAGCGAAGTTAGAAATTATTAAAATATTGTATAGAAAAGTTATAGTAACCGTGCATATATGTACGGTTACTGTAACACTTGTGCATTTATGCACAATTTTACGTCCACTGATGTGAGTGTTTTTTGGGTCAAAATGTGTAAAATGAGCTACTTATTGTTTTTTACAAGATTATTCATGGACTGATATGATTGCTCTTATAACTCTAAATCTACTATTTTTATAAAGAATATAAAATTTTAGGATGGACCATGACCCACTTGATCTGTATAAGATTTGGTCACTAATTCTAAAGACATCGAGCCTAGGTGCACCACGCTTATGACCATACACATTTCGGTTAAGCATTCACATCAGATTGTCCAAAAATTCATTTTTATTTTAGTATAAGAATTTTTTTTTTCTATTTTACATACTCACTTTTCAAAACACACTACATCAAATTATCTATTTTATACTGCATTTCATTAAAATATCAATTTTTCATTATTTTAAAATTGTTTCTCTAACTCTCTTCCTTCATCATCGGGAAATACGTAAAGAATAAAGAATAAGAATAAGAAAAACTTAATGCAAAATGAATAATACCAGTTTAAATTTATACGGTTACTATAAGAACCATGTTTCAATCCTGCCTATATCATGTCACGAATACCATAAGTTTGAAATATTATGTTATCTATAAAAAAAAAAAAAAAAAAAAAAACTTATTTGAGATTGATTAGGCCATTTAAGAAAGGATGTCATTGGCTGATATGTTCTAATGTAGGACTATTTGATTAGGACATTTACATCAGTTCGTGCAATAAAAATTCTTATCTATTTTAGCATGAGACTTGCTTTTTATATTTTACATACTCACATTTCAAATTACCTCACATCAAATTATCTATTTTATACTAAATTTCATTAAAATAATCTTTTTTCTTAAGTTTTTAAAAATTATTTCTCTTTCTTCACACACAACAAACTCCATTTTATCATTTGGGCTTGGTTGGCTAAAATGTGACACATTTTCTATTATATAAGCACTAGTTTAAGTGTTCTTAGGACTCAAGGTGTTTGCTAAATCTTAATCTCTATTGTTTTCTCCACAAAAAAAAAAAAAAATATATATATATATATATATATTTATTTATTTATATAAAACCAAAAGCCTTTAATATTTTGTTGACTTTTCAAAATTTTGACACATCAGTTTTGCAAGACTCACAATTTCACATCATTTTGTTATTGATTTATTTATTTATTAAAGAGTTACAAACCAGGTACAACTCACTAAACTAATTTATTTATTAAAGAAACCATGACTTACAAAAATATATATACAACACATCAGCTCTATTATTTCTACTGCCGTGATATTCACGTTGATGCAAGAGTTATCAGAGTTAATTTGTTTCAGTTTGATTTAAAAACAATTAAATTAAACAATTATGCAAATATTTCTTGTACATCACACAAATTAGCGACTTGTAATAAATAAACAAAAGCAAAAATTAATAATAAACA
Organism: Quercus suber; assembly: GCF_002906115.3. Taxonomy (NCBI): domain Eukaryota; kingdom Viridiplantae; phylum Streptophyta; class Magnoliopsida; order Fagales; family Fagaceae; genus Quercus; species Quercus suber. The sequence continues at coordinate 387,779 of NW_027069613.1, forward strand.
AAAGCAAAATTAACATTAAAAAAAATATTGACTGACTATGTGTATTGGAAGCTGCCATTACATATAGCTGTAAAATCAAAAACCAAAGGATGAGGATTAGGTCTAGTGCATCCATTGCACTGGATCCATTGAAATAGTGTCACATGTTTAAAAGTGGACACATGTCATTATCTCAACGGGTCCAGTACAACTAGGCATTGGACCCAAACCTCACCCAATAGTTTTGAAAGCACCGGCTTTAACCTACCATAATAGGTTAACCTATACCAGCAGTCTCTAAAGAGTTGCTATAGGTTGACCTATTAAGGTGGTTTTGAAAAAAAAAAAAAAAAAAAAAAAAAAACGCTGGTATAAGACGAGTTTTTTTGTAGTGAAAACAAAAAACAAGTGTCTTCCATTCAATTCTCATGTGTTCAATGTATCTTCAGGTTTTTAGTAAAATCGAAAACCACTTGTCAACTAAAATTGGATTCTAGATTAGACTTAAGAGTCAAGACTCCTCAAAATTAGCTCATTTCTTTTGCGTGTTCTCACACACTCTTTCTCTCTCCTAGTTTCTTTGTCTTCCCTTATTTCCTCCATCTATCCTACTCTCACCCTATTTTCTCTCTTCATCCATGTTTNCACAATTTCACATCATTTTGTTATTGATTTATTTATTTATTAAAGAGTTACAAACCAGGTACAACTCACTAAACTAATTTATTTATTAAAGAAACCATGACTTACAAAAATATATATACAACACATCAGCTCTATTATTTCTACTGCCGTGATATTCACGTTGATGCAAGAGTTATCAGAGTTAATTTGTTTCAGTTTGATTTAAAAACAATTAAATTAAACAATTATGCAAATATTTCTTGTACATCACACAAATTAGCGACTTGTAATAAATAAACAAAAGCAAAAATTAATAATAAACAAAAGCAAAATTAACATTAAAAAAAATATTGACTGACTATGTGTATTGGAAGCTGCCATTACATATAGCTGTAAAATCAAAAACCAAAGGATGAGGATTAGGTCTAGTGCATCCATTGCACTGGATCCATTGAAATAGTGTCACATGTTTAAAAGTGGACACATGTCATTATCTCAACGGGTCCAGTACAACTAGGCATTGGACCCAAACCTCACCCAATAGTTTTGAAAGCACCGGCTTTAACCTACCATAATAGGTTAACCTATACCAGCAGTCTCTAAAGAGTTGCTATAGGTTGACCTATTAAGGTGGTTTTGAAAAAAAAAAAAAAAAAAAAAAAAAAACGCTGGTATAAGACGAGTTTTTTTGTAGTGAAAACAAAAAACAAGTGTCTTCCATTCAATTCTCATGTGTTCAATGTATCTTCAGGTTTTTAGTAAAATCGAAAACCACTTGTCAACTAAAATTGGATTCTAGATTAGACTTAAGAGTCAAGACTCCTCAAAATTAGCTCATTTCTTTTGCGTGTTCTCACACACTCTTTCTCTCTCCTAGTTTCTTTGTCTTCCCTTATTTCCTCCATCTATCCTACTCTCTCCCTATTTTCTCTCTTCATCCATGTTTCTCTCTCATCCTTACATAGTTAGAATTATAATTAAGTAATTAAATGCTATTTTCTAATAATTTAAACTTATAAAACAATTGCTAATTTATCATGGTATCAGAATTAGTGTGTGTGTATATATATATATTAAAATGATATTCCTATAGAGTTCAATTAATATCACTTATTTGAGTGATGTTCGTAATCTTATGTATGGAAATTGGAAAGTGGACCTCGGAAATGCTAATGTTACACCAAGATCTTAATAGAAAAGCCCATTAAAAATTATTTTTTTCTTTATAATTGATATAGCTTTAATTAATTGTCCTTCCTCTCTCTGAAATTTTGAACCAATATTTTGTGTTATCTTAATCCCATTAAAGGTATGTTCTTTAGGAAAGGATGACCATGGGTAGGGTATGGATCGGGTATATCCATACCCTACCCGAAATATTTGCTTATGGATACCCGGATAGCTATATCTATTAATATCCATACCCAACATCTATCCGGATTTATTATCCATAGATATCCATACCCGACCTGATACCCTTTTTTTTTTTTTAATCCAAAACATTTTAACTAAAAAATAACAATAAATTTATCTTTAACAAATTGAAAATATATATCACTCAACTCAAAACAAACCTCATACATAATATTTCAATTTACCAATGAAATATAATCCAAAATAAAATTCATCAGCATTATCAAGTATTAAGTATCAACTATCAAGTATGACCTAATGTTATGAATACTGTTTCAAAACCTGTTTCGGTTTGTTCATTGGAATGAAATATTTCGGTACTGGTCAATTTCAAGTACCGTTTCGAAAACCGTTTCGAAATTGTTGCAAAAAATATATATTTATATATTATTATTACTATTATATAAAATAATGAATTTAATATAGTTTTATATTAAAAAAAAGTGGGATTATTATTTTAAAATATATTTATTTATGTTTTTTTTTTTTTTTGGTAAATAAAACTCACATTTTGGGTAATTGTACATAAGTGAGCTTCCAATAACCTTCCTATTGACTACTTTTTCAGTTTTTTCCCATTTTTCAGCTTCCTAAATAAACTATTATTAACAATTTTTTAGAATATTATAAGATTAAAATGTATATTGTATGTTTTTAGGCCCCTTAAAACACAATTGGATTAGCTTAATTAACAAACCAAGTTATTACTTAATCCAAATTCCAGATCTAGGTTATCACAATCAAACAATTATATTATGCATAGCAGCGGAAAAATAAATAACACAATGATACGATGACCTAAGAAAACTAAACCGGTAAAAAACCTAGGAAAGATTTAACCTAACTATCCTCAAGGTAAATTTGAATCCACTATAGAAAGCATTGAAGTTTTACAATAAAATTTAGATCACTAACATTCTATTACTACCCACAAATAGAAACTTACTGACACGATCACGTGCAAGTTCTGAGACCACGAACTCCTTCTTTCTTGAATTCTCCAGTAAGTACAAGCACACCCGCTTGTGTATCTTTAATCTTTTATGGCAACAACTGAATGATCATCAAGTTCTTGAACAGATCTCCTTCTTGATAATCCTAAACTTGTGTAAAGGAAAGCTCCTCACAGTCCCATAAGAGATTTACACAAACCGCAATACGAGCAACATCTAAAACGTGGCTAGAGTTTGCCTTATATACCTAGGGAAAAACATAAAACCCTAAACGTTTTAAATGAGATAAGGCTGAGTTAGAATTCTGCATAAAAACACATTCTGCCCAATTTTTGATTAATCGAGCTTAAATTTCGATCGATCGAGCCAAGCCAAAATGCATAGTAACTTCTGCATCAGCTTAATTCCAACTTCACATAAAAGACACAACTTTAAGCAAGCCTAAACAAGACTAAACAATCTGTTTTGATCATGATTTGCTAACATTACACATTAGAGTTCTAAGTACATAAATTCCTAAATCTTTAGAACCTAACATATATAAATAATGAAAGATCAAAAATAAAAAGCTGAAATTTGTTTTTATAAAAAAGCTAGATGACAACGTGGAGTGGAGGAGGGCGGGGGGCTAACAAGTCAACATAAAAAGCTAAATTAAAGCTTCCCTTTTAAATACTAGTCAGGCTAGTCGCGTGAAGGCTCACAAAACTAAAAATAATATTACAAAAAACAAAACTAAGCATAATAAAAGGTTGAACTGGGAAGAAAATAGCCACAACAAGAATTAGAAAGAAGAGTTGCAGAGGATGAAACACACAGAAAAATTGAAGAAGAAGAAAAAGAAGACTGTTGTGATGGGATGCATTTCTTCAGGTGATCGGCACTGTGACAAGATGGGTTGATCGGGTTTGATTTCAATACCGGCTGGAATTGGTATACTGGCCGAAACTCACTGAAATTAACTGGAATGACCGAAACAGGCCGAAATCAACCAGAATTCAACTCGAGGTGGAACAAGGGGGTGCTTTGTGCTGGTGAAGAGATTGGTACAAAAATTTTCAGAACGAAATCAATAACAATGGTATGACCAAGAAATTGGTGGAGATTTTGGTCACCAAAAAATAAAGTAGCATATCAAAACATATGCCAACACTCAACTAGTAACCATGGTATATAAAACTATTTGAAAAGCAACAAATATTGAAAAAATGTTTTCAACTAACATGAAGGTCTATGGATCAGTAATAAAAGTCTTCTAAAGTCCATATGACACACTCTCATCACAAAATACTACTATCATCAAAACTTAGATTCTCAATCTCTCTATCAATGGCCACAGTTTGGATTGCAATAGACAGAAAAGAGCATCATGCCCTCCTCCCCTCTAGCGGTTGCCTGCACATATTTATAAAAACAAATGAAACAGGTGAAAAATCACTCATCATGAACTCTAACAGCGCAGGACCTGTCAAAACAAACATAAATAATATTAAAAAAAAAAAAACACTACTCAAGAAACAGTAAAGGAAGGGAACACCAAGAAAAATAAGAGAGCAAAGAACACCAAGCATCATCCTCAGTCAAACACCATAAAGAGCTCTAAAACAAAAGGCAGCAAAGAAAACAATGACCAACTACCCAATGAAACATCACATGTGAACCAATGATACTACACATAGGACTTGATAAACCAAAGAAAAATAACCAGTAGCTTTAGGCAATCTTGCTATCAGTAATAATTTCCAACCTCAGTGCCAAATTCTATTGAACCACCCACAGAAATAGATAATGCCAGAGGATAAACATACAAATAGATCATGCAGGATACTATGTTTAATACAACAAACATTAAGTTCTTATGTAACTTGTTCAAGTACTAGTAGTCATGCATCTTTATAACTTAAATGCAATGCATGAATATTGTACCCACACTTTTTTAGACAAACATATTGGGCGAAACAAGTAAAAACCATTATCAATAATGACAAGATTAGTCAACAGCAAAACAAGAAATCAAATACTACTACAAAAACAGAAAAAACTCAAGTTGGTGGACTATCAAAACCTTCCAATGCAGCACTATGATGGTTTTGCTTAATATCTATATTAAGAGCAGTATGACCAAATTTAGAAGTAACTCCCAACTCTTTATGTATATTTCCAGTTAAATTTCAACAGCATAAGACCAGTAGTAACAAGATTAAATTTCAACAGCATAAGACCTGTAGTAACAAGAAAACAAAACACAAACATTCTCCAACCCATTACTCAACTCACCATTGTACTTCAGCACCAACCATCCAATAAGTACAACTGCGGTAACACTTCATTTTGTAACGAAAAGGATTGAAAATTTTCATGTCAAATTTAAAATCAATACCATAAAACAGAGCATAAAGACTCTACAATTTATCACTCCTTAACTCATTATTGTACATCAAAAAGTTAGATCGCCACAAGTTGTTTCCTCATTCATAAATCTGATAGCATTATTTTGAATTTGAATGCTTAGATTCATAAATCAAGTTTGATCCAAAGGAATTAATCTTCCTTACTAATAATTTCCAATGTGAATATTCTTACTAATTTCCACATTCCCAAGGATTTAATCTTCCTTGGAAATTAAACATTGAAGGCTCATGAATTACCAAGTCTTACGTGCTCCGTTTGTGAAAAAACTTAGACAGATTCACTCCTCTCTAAAAATAAACATATCCCCATATAGAATCAAACACCTTAATGCAATCAAAAACCAAATCTAACAAATACCCAGTTGATAAAATTCAATCAAAACCCAAATTCAACACATACCCAGCTGAATTCAAACTCTAAAACCAAAATCTAACACACACCCAGACGATAAATTCAATAAGACAACACAAGTAAACAACAAGCAAAGAACAAAAAGCTCCCAGTTGACAAATTCAATCTAGAAAAGGAAACAAAAGCTAATAATCAACAGAACCCTCCCAAAATGTCAAACCCAGATACCCACAGAAAAGATTTTTCTTTTGAAACCAAACTAGCAAAAGAGGGAAAAAGAATGAGTCATTTACCTGAGGAAAGAGATGGTAGAAAGACCCAGTTGATTCGCAGAGAACGAGGAACGAGAATCAAGCGCAAAACAAAGAGAGAGAGAGAGAGAGAGAGAGAGAGAGAGAGACGATGAGGAGAGGTGGAGAATGGAGAGCTTTGAGAGAGAGAGAAAGACAGTGTTGGTGAGGACCGAGGAGAGGCAAAGAGAATGTGACTTGTGAGTGACGGTGAGAGAGGTTTTATTATTATTATTATTATTATTATTATTTTAAATACGGGTCAAGTTTGGGTAAGATCCCTGCCCTACCTGAATAATTTGGGTAATATTTATACCCTACTCAGTTAAGTTCTACTCATGAAGAACTATGTATTACTCGAAATATTTAGATTAAATAGGGTTAGATATTCATTATCCAATGGGTATGGTCATCCCTATTATTATCAGGATGCGACAGTTAATGTAAAATAAGTGAAACGGTAAGTTGAACAACTAAACTGAAAGGCATTTAAATCAACAGGAAAATAAGAATAATAATAAACATAATAAACAAAAGAAAACAAAACCAACAATCGTTTATGTATCTTGGTGAGTTTGAATGTGCCATGTATCCATGGAATTGAGTAAATTCAAGGATTCATAACCATTAGATTTGTTAAATCTATTTTATGATTTTCATTCTTAATTTGATGATTAAATGATGAGAAAAAATTGCACTTTCTCCCATTATCATTAGATATGTTGAATCGCTTTATGATTTGATTCCTATGTGACAATTAACCTTATATGTACTTGGTAAATTTTAGTTAGTTCAACTAACGAATTCTCTTATCTATACTACTATTTAAGGGGCTGCACCTGTTTGGACTGGATTTTTTTTTTGTGTTCCAAAATACCCCTATTTCCCTAGGTTTAAGTATCTATACTACTATTTAAGGGGCTGCACCTGTTTGGACTGGATTTTTTTTTTGTGTTCCAAAATACCCCTATTTCCCTAGGTTTAAGTAGAGATAAAACTAAAGGATAATTTAGAAAAACTACGTCTTTTAACTCTTGCAAAAACATTGCCTATAAAATAGGACCACTCGATTTTAGTTTTCAAATTCAAACTGAACATCAAATTTTTTTTCTTTTTTACAATTTCAAATAAAAAAATTCCTAAATTTTAGGATTTTAGAATCCTATATAGATGCTATGATAGACTATCACGGTTTTTCAATTTATTTATTTATTTATTTTAAATAAACACACGTTTTAGGTATTTCCACCTCCCCCTAAAAGTTAGCCTATTAGTTTTTTTTTTTTTTGAAGAAAGACTTATTAGTATTTTTAGGAAGTGCCTATTAGTATTTAAAAGCAATTATCTTCCCTTTCAAAAAAAAAGCAATTATCTTCATGATTTTATAATTTTTTTTTTCTATGATAGACTACTAACTAGCACGGTTTTTCAAAAAAAAAAATCCTTTTTTAAAAAAACACACGTTTTAGGTCCCCCCCACCCCCTAAAAGTTAGCCTATTAGTATTTTTTTTTTTTTTTTTTGGAACTGTCTATTAGTATTTTTTATTTAAATATGATTTTTTAAAAAATTAAATATTATTTAAACTCTATTATCTTGTTTTAGATGCAAAATTATTACTAATCAACATGAACCACATAGAATTAATTTCTTAGAAAGTCTATAAACACAAAAAAATTTGACACTTTGCCAACTCAACTATTGTGAAAAAAGTTGTATATTATTTTGTGTATTGCTCTTTTCTTTTCTTTTGAGAAGTGCTACATTCACATTATTTTTACAGCAAATTCTAGGTGTTAAGTTTTATTATTGATTCTAATTTAAACTCATCACTGAAATTATTTTTTTGCTATCAATAACAACCGCTACTTAAAATTTGTTATGAAAAATATTATGAACATAGCATTTCTATTTATCTTTTTTTTTTCTTGTTTTTCATTTGAAATATATATATATATATATATATATATATTTTATTTATAGGCTAATATTTGGGTTTAATTAAATTAAAATTTGGGGCATTTTTTATACTCAAGGCCTTAGACGATTGCATCAATGACTTATACTGTTAAAACGACATTGAACATAAGGCACATTGTTAAATTTAAGGTAATACTATCATTGAAATGTAATTCTAAAAATTTTCAAAGTTATAGAAAGAGTAATGTTACATGCACAAAAAGTTTGGTAACATTTTTCACACCAATTAAGTTGGCAAAATTTCTACTAATTTTCATTTGAATCCATTACTAAAATCACTTTTTTTATCTACCACTAATAATATGCTACTTAAATATTTTGTCAAATTTGTTGCATCTATATATGGACTTTCTCTTTTAATAATACAAAGTCTAACATAAAATTTATTTGGAGTTGTATGTTGTCACAATGATTGGTCGATAGTTTACAGCCATCATGGACAGGAATACAATATGAAAGGTTAGGACTGTCGATTTGTTTTTTCTTCTCCTGTGATGCTATTTTCTAATGAAACATCTTTTTTGATTAGTTGTTGTTTGATAAGAAACTTAAAATTAACACTTAAAATTAACTAAAAGAAGAACTAAAGCTTGGATAATTTGGACATCTTCAATTCAAACACTACATAGATACTGACTTGACAATAATGAAGTATAAGTAATTTGCCTCATTTTAAGTGCAAAACTAAGAGTGGGATAAAATATTTTCATTTATATTTTTGTCTAAAATTAAGGCAACACATCATATCTTTAAATAAAATTAAATAAACATGACCAAATGAGGAAGAACAAAATATATCTAGGTTCTTTTTTTGTTACTTTAGCCCAAACGAATTTCACACAATAAGTGTCCCACAACGTTGGCAATGGATGATTTTTATGGTTGACAAGAGACATCATATTCACCTTAAAAATTTATGAAACATTAAATCTCAAGTCTTAACCATGAAATCAACCCTCTTTGTTTAAAAGCAGATAGCATTGTTTACTTCACCTTCCAAATCTTAAATCTAATCTACTCACATATCTCTCTCTTTCTCTTTCTCTTTTCATTAGAGAGATAGGCCCACCCAGTACTTATGCCTCAGTGAATTGGGCTAGAGTTGGGCGGAGCATCTTTTCCTTATGCCTCAGCATCTAAAAGTTAAAATTAGCCCAGNAGAAAGACTTATTAGTATTTTTAGGAAGTGCCTATTAGTATTTAAAAGCAATTATCTTCCCTTTCAAAAAAAAAGCAATTATCTTCATGATTTTATAATTTTTTTTTTCTATGATAGACTACTAACTAGCACGGTTTTTCAAAAAAAAAAATCCTTTTTTAAAAAAACACACGTTTTAGGTCCCCCCCCCCCACCCCCTAAAAGTTAGCCTATTAGTATTTTTTTTTTTTTTGGAACTGTCTATTAGTATTTTGAAGTATTTATCTCCATGATTCTATAATTTTATTTTTAAAGGAAAGAAGAAGAAGAAAAACTCACGTTTTGGGTTTTTCTCCTAAAAGTTAGCCTATTATTTAGAAGCAGTTTTATCCATAACTTTATAATTTTATCTTTAAAGATAACTCCCCCAAGTATCATTTTTCTTTTTCAAAATTGGCATATAATTGCTTACAGAATCCTCATGAATGGTTGGCATTTTTTTTCCTTCGCATTTTATTTCGTATTTTGCAACTATATTCTAACACAATTGATTCTTTATTTTCTATATAGCGATGAGATGGTGAAGTTGAAGTAAATGCAAAGGAATTTAACCAAACAATCATTGAGAGAATCCTCATATGAATGGTTGGTATTTTTTTTCTTCTCATTTTACGTTGTTGAATTATGTTTCACGATTTGATCTGATATTTACTAACACAAAAAATTATTATTCTCTAAAGTCTAAACCTTAAAGGCTACGATTCTAAAGAAAATTCTCACCCAGGGAGAATGGAAACACCATTTTCTTCTAGGTCCAACGACATGTGAGTGACTGCTTTTTTCTTTTTTTCTTTTTTTGTTTGCTAAACTTAAAGCCGATTGACTGTTTGATTCTATCACTGTTTCACCTCTTTTTTTATTTCTATCATTCTCAGGCGGTTTCGGAGACAAACGCGGAAATTATTAAAGAAAAAGACTTGGAGAGGAAGATGAAAAAGGCAGACAAGGTTTTTATTTTTATTTTTATAGAGTAGTTTTTAATTGTGGTTTTTATTAACCCGTGGATATATAAAACATGTGAGAAACATTACATCCATGAAACACTTTGACATGTAATATTGTTTTAGTTGCTAATACAAAGTTGGCTAATGACAATTATTATAGATTGAAAGTAAATCATGTAATCGAAAGATTACATTTTGATTGATGCATATCTTTAACCTCTGTGAAAGAATGTATGATGTAATTGAAATATTACATTTTGATTGATGCATATCTTTAACCTCTGTGATAGAAAGTATGATGAAATCGAAAGATTACATTTTGGTCATCTATCAAGTGGTTGTTAATGACTCCTTTTTGTATATAAGAAAAACTATTTATCCTACCTATGCCTATATTTATCAATTTGTGTAATTATATGTTGGATTCAATTTATTGTTTTTTGAAATATTAATGTACAGTTTAGCTTTATTTTTCTCAATCACATCTCTTCCATATGAAATTAATTAATTATCCCTAACAATTTTTGTGCCTTTCACTACAACTTCTTTTCATTTTTTTCAAGAAAATACATTTTAAAAATTAAATGAAATTATTGCTTGCATGGGAGACTTCCCATAATCACAATCTTATTAAAATATTTAAATTAAAACTATTTAATTTTTTTTTAGACATTTGAAACTTTTGTTATGGATGCAGACTTAATGGCTACATATTATGACTAATTGCATCAATGACTTATACTGTTAAAACGACATTGAACATAAGGCACATTGTTAAATTTAAGGTAATACTATCATTGAAATGTAATTCTAAAAATTTTCAAAGTTATAGAAAGAGTAATGTTACATGCACAAAAAGTTTGGTAACATTTTTCACACCAATTAAGTTGGCAAAATTTCTACTAATTTTCATTTGAATCCATTACTAAAATCACTTTTTTTATCTACCACTAATAATATGCTACTTAAATATTTTGTCAAATTTGTTGCATCTATATATGGACTTTCTCTTTTAATAATACAAAGTCTAACATAAAATTTATTTGGAGTTGTATGTTGTCACAATGATTGGTTGATAGTTTACAGCCATCATGGACAGGAATACAATATGAAAGGTTAGGACTGTCGATTTGTTTTTTCTTCTCCTGTGATGCTATTTTCTAATGAAACATCTTTTTTGATTAGTTGTTGTTTGATAAGAAACTTAAAATTAACACTTAAAATTAACTACAAGAAGAACTAAAGCTTGGATAATTTGGACATCTTCAATTCAAACACTACATAGATACTGACTTGACAATAATGAAGTATAAGTAATTTGCCTCATTTTAAGTGCAAAACTAAGAGTGGGATAAAATATTTTCATTTATATTTTTGTCTAAAATTAAGGCAACACATCATATCTTTAAATAAAATTAAATAAACATGACCAAATGAGGAAGAACAAAATATATCTAGGTTCTTTTTTTGTTACTTTAGCCCAAACGAATTTCACACAATAAGTGTCCCACAACGTTGGCAATGGATGATTTTTATGGTTGACAAGAGACATCATATTCACCTTAAAAATTTATGAAACATTAAATCTCAAGTCTTAACCATGAAATCAACCCTCTTTGTTTAAAAGCAGATAGCATTGTTTACTTCACCTTCCAAATCTTAAATCTAATCTACTCACATATCTCTCTCTTTCTCTTTCTCTTTTCATTAGAGAGATAGGCTCACCCAGTACTTATGCCTCAGTGAATTGGGCTAGAGTTGGGCTGAGCATCTTTTCCTTATGCCTCAGCATCTAAAAGTTAAAATTAGCCCAGTGGTCTTCTATCATCTAGCCCACAAACCTCAATTAGCAACTCGTATTGAACTAGCCCAATTTTGAAATCAGTCACTGAGTGCACCATTTTGGGCCATACTGTGGAGTAACAGGCTTTGGAAAACTCCTACGCTAACTAGGCTCAAAAGACCCAACAGGTCACACCATTAATACTTAGAAAGCAACGGCTAGACAATTATGTTCAAGTTTGGCATTGTTTGTAAGATAATCCCATTTTGCTGTAGAATTTTTAGTGATAGAACTTTTGCATATAGTACTCTTGATTGAAAAGCCCTTAGCATTTTAAGCATCTGGTAAATTACAGTGAATAGATTTTTAAAGCTCTATTTTTATTAGAAAAAAACAACAGTAAATTTCAACTTTAAATTTATGTAGCTAACAAAATTGCCAAATGTTTGAGAATTTATGCTAAGAAAGGCTTTAAAGGCTCTTAAAAAGCACTTTTTGATAGTGCTGCTCACAGACAGATACCCAATGTCTCATAAGAGCACCTATGCTACCCAATAAGTGTCCTATATACACTCTCTTAGGAATTGAGTGTGTTTTATGATGGAAAAGAGAAAATGATACCCTAAAGAAGTGTTTATTGATTACAAGAAAAACCAACTCTCCTTAGTGGAGCCTCCTATTTTGACTGTCTATGCATATGTCTTTTATCATTGGGGCCACTCACCCCTAAGATAGGATGTCATTATATTATGTTGAATTATATATAATAATAATAAAAAAATGTCATTATGTTGGAAAGATGAATGGGTTACTTGAAATTTGGGATACTTAAATGTTAAATCTAATTAGATTCTAGTTGGTCTGTCCCACAAAGTGATTCCTTTCTTGTCATTTTGTATCCCAATCTAATCGCTTAGTTTCATTTGTTTAAGGGAAGCAAACGAACTCTAAGATTCCAATCCTTCCTAATCAATACCTCCAAGACAAATTGCTTTACTTCCTAGACTACACTATGATTTTTTCTTTTCTTTCCTTTTAATGATGTTAATATTTTAATAAAAATAAAAATTGTGAGTTAAACCCTTTCTAATGGCAAAAATATTTTAAGTCCATCTAGTGGATATGTGGCCAAACTTGGAGGCAGTGTTTGGTCAATTGATCTCACCATATAATCAAAAAAATATTAAACCTTTAAAAAGTGAAATTTGATGGATGATGATGATGTGTGGGATCTCATCAATTCAATTCTCATTCATTAATAACTTTGATATTCCTAAAAATAATTATGTACCTTCATTATTGCTCATAATTTGACTCACATTCATTAATTCCTTTTCAAAAACTCAAGAAGAAAAGCCGATTGTAAGAGTGTGTGCAAAATATCATTAAAGTGCTTTTAGAGCATGTGACAGTTAAATATTATCTACCAATTATTTATACATCATAAATATTTTATTTAAAACTTGACACCTATTAATTGAATTCCATGATTCAATGTAGCAATCAATAGATATTTATCATCATGCTTCTATGATCTAAACAAACACAATTCTAATGACACATCACACATAAGGGTCCCATGCAGGTGAGTTCCACAAGGGCCATTCCTTATGAGAAATTAAAATAAAATTTATATTAGATAAATTATAAATTTGGTCATTACAAACAACATAGATACTTTTCTCTTTCCTCTCTTTCTTTTTCTGGAGTTTAATGTCTTTTGTTTCTTTTCTCACCTAAAGAATTAGCTGACCTAAAGAATTAGCTCAAACTAGATACTTTGCTTCAAAGCACCAAAGACTGAAAAGGAAAATTATTTTCCTTTCCAAGCTACACCACCACCCCTAGTCCTCCACAACATGAATAAAAACAATTACTATGAAACCAAAGCACCAAAACCAAACCAATTCCTCCCCATTACTACTATCCCAATCAAATCAATCCCCATGCCCTGTAGTGCAGTGTAAGCCAACAAACCACCACCATACCATCACATATCTCAAACAATCAAACAAATAAAAACGTCAGCCAATTATAAAGACTCCACAGTCATTGGCTTAAAGCAACACCAACCAACACCAAAATCCTTGCTTTCCCGAAACCAATAAAACTACTTTTCCAAAACTAAATAAAAACATAGTCTTTAACACAAGAAAGAAAGAAAAAAAAAGACTGTCTATTCCTATATTGTTCTAACTTCCAAGACTGTTACTTTAGCAGTTAGTACAAAGAGACAAAGGGTCTGTCTAACTGTGTTTCAGTGTGTTTGTGTGTGTGTCTGTGCGTGTTTGGTTGTCTGGTTCTTCTTCCATATGATTGATAACTGTGGAAAAAGTAAACCTGGGAAAGCCTGGAGAGTTTTTCTTGGAAGGTATTTTCGATTGCATCCATGAGATCACTGTGGCACTTGCTTTTGCTAGAATGAGTGATTCTTCAGCTTATAGAGTTGAAAGCACTTCACGTTTGGCTCAATGGAGGATAGAAAACTTGGCTTCCTGCACATACCGCAAGTCAGATCCTTTCAAAATGGGAAAGTGGAATTGGTAAGAGTCAGAGACTCTCAGAATTTCTTTTTTGCATGGTAATAGAATTTTGTTATTTCATCAAAAGCATGTAATATTTGTTTAAATTTAGTTTTCTTTGAGGCATTTTGATGGTCTATAGTTGAATTGAAACACAAAAGAAGGTAAAAGAAGCTGACCCCTTACCTGTCTAGTGAGCATGTAATTGAGGAAAGTGAAAAAGTTATAATTCCTTGTGTTTGGTAGCTAAGAATTTTTGTGAAGAAAGGAAAGAAAGTAAAATTGTCTGCATCAAACAAATGCATATGCAATTAGCTTAGATTTAGAATTAGGCAGTTAAAATTTAAAGATGTATAACTGAAGTGAAGCCCAAAAGAAAATAAAAGATTCTGGTCCTTTACCTACCCAATGAACTTGTAATTGAGAAAGTGGAAGGTCACCCCCTTGTTTGGTATCTGAAAATTTTTGAGGGAAGGGAGGGAAAGCTTCTGTGTCTTTTGTGCTATTACAAGTTGGTGTAGTTTTTTTATTTTTTATTTTTTTGTATTTGAATTGAAGGCATTTATCTCTGGAGAAGAATAGATTGCTGTTTGTTAAATTGTACCCGGAGATATCAAATCTAACAAGAGACAATCCCCCGATTGCATCTTTCATCATTCGAGTTGTCAGTTCTGCAGGAGATCGGAAGCCCTTGACTCATCCAGGTAATAACAATTTAGTTTTCTTTTTGAATTTATAAATTTCTAGAAGAGAGGAAGAGCTTTGAGGTTGACGTCTTTGACACCTTGATCAATTACTTTGATCTATCAGCTTATGCCTTTGGGAACAAGCTAATGTTTATCAATCTTTTTAGGAATTGAGACTCAAGTGACAAAGCTTGGTTTAATTTGAAACACAAAATCCCATACATGTAATTGGAACAAAGTCAGAACTGACCTATTGTTTCAATTCTTATTATGACCTATTCTCAAAAAGACTGCAGAAATTTAGGTCCCCTAGTTTAGACAAAAACTAATGCTTCTAAAATAATAATAAAACTAACAGGTAGAATTGATACATTAAGTACTTTAAAGTTTGATGGATAAGATATGGGATGTCATTATTTGTTGTATCTTCAAACCTCCCTAATTTTTCTTGGACTCTATTTTTTCCCTTTAAAATACATTAAAATAACTTGTCTTCCATGTACATACAGAAATAACAGACAAGCAAATCAAGAACAACGATGATTTTGTTTGGGCAATAGAGGTTCCATTAACTGGGAAATTTATCATCGACGTTGAATTCCTTGATTTGAAGACTGCGTCTCCAGGCGTAAGCATCTATTTATTATTTGATTTTTGACTACCATTCTATTGTATTGATTGAAAAGGATAATTGCCCTAAAAGAAAATGAACATAAATTCCTCGGGTTGTTTAGAAACTTTCACTGATTAATGTAAATCATAGGAATTTGGAATCTAAGTGTTGCCACTGCCTTACCTACAAAATGACATTGATTGTGCAGGGAGGAGAACCTTGCTCTATCTGGGTTAACGAATTAACACACAAACGATCTCATGCAACAGCTCTTGCATCCCTCAGTCGAATGTTGACAGAAAGCATCCACACGGATATTATAATTAATGCCTCTGATGGAAGCATTGGGGCTCATCGTGCTGTTCTTGGTGCACAATCACCTGTTTTTCGTAACATGTTCTTGCATAACTTGAAGGAGAAAGAAATGTCTACCATAGATATCTCTGACATGTCAATTGAAGCTTGCCAGGCTTTTCTCAACTACATTTATGGTAACATTCAACATGAAGATTTTTTGACCCACCGGCTGGCACTTCTCCGTGCAGCTGATAAATATGACATCTCCGACTTAAAAGAGGCTTGCCATGAGAGTCTTCTGGAGGATATTGATGCAAGAAATGTACTCGAGAGGCTCCAGAATGCATCTCTATATCAATTACCAAAACTGAAGAGCAGCTGCATGCGTTATCTTGTGAAGTTTGGCAAGATATTTGACATACGAGATGATTTGAATGCCTTCTTGCAACATGCAGATAGAGACCTAATAGCAGAAATCTTCCATGAAATTCTCAATGTGTGGAAAGGTTTCTAAAACTCTGCCTACAAAAGATAGGGAAGAAAAAGCTTGTTTAGTCAGCTGTATGTTGTTGTGACCTTGAAAATGGATTGTTAGACAATTGTGCAGAATCTTATGTCATGAAGATTATTCTTTTGTCCAAATGGAATTTGTTTGTCTAATTGTATATATAAATATTGGTCTTCAATATGGAGGAACGCATTCTTGTATTCTTATTGATATGCAATTGATTTGATAATATAAATTCAGATTTGAGAAGATTGTTCTGATTGAATACACTAGTTCATTGTTGTGAAGGAATCCATGTCCTCAACATGCATAATGCCTGCATGAGCAGAATGAGAATTGAATGGCCAGAGTAGAAAATTATCATTATAGAAACAAGTCTGAAATGACAATGAATTCCTCTAGCTCATCATTTGGCTAGCAAAGAATCTTAACTATATCCTAATCTTTTCTTCTTCCTTTTATTCTTACAATAAACGAGGAGTATTCAAACCTAGGTTCTTCTCAAATTGGACTGTGCACTGAGCCACAACCCTCTTGACCTGATTCACATCCTAATCATTCAATAAACAGAAAACTAATTGTTGAAAGGCACTCTCACCGCAATGCCTACCTCTTGTAACTGATAATAAACCTTATAAACAGCATAATCTAATCTATGTTCCAAACATATTCTTAGAGAACCCTTTGGTTTGCAAAATCTTACTGCATGAGAATTCATTTTCCACGGAATCTTGGATTCCTACAATCAGGAATATATAATTCTCGTGTTTGTTTCATTAGTCAAATTCCTTTCTAGAACCAAATATTTTCTAAACATCTAGATTAAATTTCCAATTATCATATTCAGAACCAAATATGTTCCAAACATAATATACATCTGGAATACATTTCCAATTATCATATTCAGATATATTCCAATTATTCAGAACTCATAATCACAACTAATTGACAAGCTAAAGAAACATGACTAAATATGGACTTCACAACAACAACAAAAAAAATGTTTTTCCTTCCAAAGAATGAAAAACAAGACCATATAATGGCCTAAAGCTTGGTCAAAGCACCATATTCAACTGGGTGTGTTCCAGAACAACTTTACAAAAGTTTCTGTTATGAGAAGAATTACAAACTCACCTCTCACTGGAAAACTAATAACAAACTCCGCTTTAATAGGAAATCTTTGAAGGGTCTTCTGTTTTTATACATATTCAAGTTGAAAGACAATTCCAAAAGTGAAGTTTCTATTTAAGTATGCATACTTGAATTGTCTATTCAAAACAGAATACTTATATGTGGAATTGAGAGAGAAAACAGAAAAAGCAATGGTTATTGAGAATATGGAGGGAATATTATTTGGGATCTTTTTCATTTTTCTTGTTTCATTTTTTTTTTTCCCCTTTTATTGGATAGTAAAGGTAGGCCACCACCTCAAGAAAGAAAAAGTACCCACATGATTGGTGTAAAGCCTGTAAAGTACAGGCCTAGAGTTTAGACTATGAATAGCCTCAGGCCTTTCAAGATAGATGGATCCAATTGTTATTCTATCTTGCCAGAAAACTGAAATTTTGAAGTTTCTTTCGCTCATTCTAGGATCATATTGAGTGAACCCACAAAATTTTTAAAAGCCCAGATCCACTTTAATGAGCACCAAACAAGATATATCCCACTTCGATAGCTTGTAGCAGCCCAATAATACTCAAACGCATAAATTTCATTCTCACATTTATAATTATTAACTAGCCTCTGCGCTCAGAAGCTCTTCTATTTTTTGAGTAAAAGTTAATTTAGAACATTTATTATAATTTGAAATTATTACATTTTCTAATCACAAAAAAAAAAAAAAAAAAAAACCTAAGGATGTAATGAAAAATTATTTCACCACATATAATACTCATCACACTCCTAGTTTTTTTTTTTTTTTTTTTTTGTAATTGGAAAATGTATAATCCCAAATTATAATAAATGCTTTAAATTAGCCCTTACCTAAAAAATAGAAGAGCCTTTGAGCACGCGCTCAGAGGCTAGTATTCCGTAATTATTATCCATTTTTGTCCATTTTGATTATGCAGTAATCAACATGTTATTGATTGGAAGATGATGCTATAATTTAGTATTAACCTTTTGGGAGGAAAAAAAAGATCCTCTGAATAAATCTTATAAATAATACCTATATTGAAAATGCATAATGAAATTGTAACAATAAAACTACTTACAAAATACATGCAATGACTTTTACAAAAGCTATCATGAAGAAGTTAATGGATCAAATTATTAAATTTTATCCAAAAAATAGAAGATCCTTGGAGCACGCGCTCTAGTTTTCTTAATTAACTTGAATCATTGCACTTTTTTGGTGCATTACTAAAATTAATTTTTACCTTTAAGTCTTTAACCCATGCAATCTTGATACAATTCATTATCAATATTTACTTTGCATAGTTGTGCCGGACAATTTAATGTTTTATTGATAAAATTTTGTATTCAATACAATTTAATTTGTTAAATACTATCACATCTCTTGACTTAGCTAATAAAATAATCTCCTCTTATACATAACACTTGGAATATTACTTTACAAATTCACTTGGATGCAAATTCACTCAGATGCAAATGCGCTTGGGATGCAAATTCGCTTGGAATATTACTTTAATGACTTAGCTATTGAAATAATCTCCTCTCATACATAACACTTGGAATATTACTTTACAAATTCACTTGGATGCAAATTCACTTGGATGCAAAAGAGTTTTGGATGCAAATTCACTTGGAATATTACTTTAAAAATTAAATTACTAGTTTTTATTTTTTTATTTTTTTTTGTCTCACATATGCAAATAAACTATATATCCAAAATAAGCAATTCTCAAACGGGCACTATAAAATAAATTTTTTTAAAAAAAATATTTACCTTTCATGATTAACTTCCTAAATCTCTCCAAAAAAAAAAAAAACAAAAAAACAAAAACAAAAACAAAAAATACAAAAAAAAAAAAAAAAAAAACAAAAACAAAAACTTTCTAACTCTCTACACGCGAAGACTTATCCTATACAATTGTGTATTATCACCCAAATCCAAGTTTTCAACAACTCCATTTGAGGGGAAAAAAAGAAGAAGAAGAAGACGCATTTAGTTGGTAATCTAGTGGAGCCCTAACAATATTGCCAAATTCATATTGAAAGAAAAAAAATTTGGGATCCCTAGCATGTTGCCTTATTTTGAAAATTGAAATATATACACAGTTACAACTTGTAACTTATACATCCAAATCATTCTTCTCAATCTTTTAGATCAACCTGATAGAAATTTAAAAAAAAAATATAAAAAAAAAAGAATTACAATTTTTTCCCCACGAAATCCAACAATAGATGAAGATATATATATAAAAATAACATAAAATAAAAAATAAATAAATTAGATGTCTCATACTCCTTTGCACTCATCGGGGCTCTTTAATAAGGGCTTATGTAATATTGTGTCTTCGATTCTTCACCATCGTCAACTATTCTGCAATCAACCTAATCAATCAATGACAATCTCTTTCAATATGCGACTTCTCTCTATCAAAATACATTAAAAAAAAAAAAAAAAAAAAGCTTTAAAAAATTATATCAATATGACTCAAGAAATAAATATTAAAAAAAAAACTAAAAATGGAATTAAAAGTAAGAGAGCGTGAGAGGAAAGAGAGTTACCTAATTGTGATTTGTTAGAGGGTGGATTAATTGTAGAGTACCATTTAATCTCTTTCAAAATGTGTCTTCTCCCTGTCAAAATGCATCAATAAAAAATATCCTTGAGAAAAATGTATCAACCAAAAATAAATATCAGAAAATTTTATCAAAATGACTAAAGAAAAAAAAAAAAAAAAAACCTGAAAATGAAATTGAAAGTAAGAGAGTGCAAGAGGAGAGAGAGTTACCTAATTGTGATTTGTGAGAGGGTGGATTAACTATGGAGTACCATTTTTCTCTTTTTTCAAATTAATCAGTTTTGGCACTTTCTGTTGAAAAAATGATGAATATAAATGGTCAGTTTTTAGTAGTTATCGTAAATAATAACTACTGAGTTTAGTGGGAGGTGAAAGAGAGGGAAATGGATAAATGGATTAGTAGGATAAAAGAGAGGGAAACGGAGAAGTTTTAATTATTACTAGCCTCTGAGCACGCGCTCACGCGCGTGCTCAGAGGCTCTTCTATTTTTTGGGTAAAGGTTAATTTAGGGTATTTATTATAATTTGGGATTACTACATTTTCTAATCACCAAAAAAAAAAAAAAAAAAACCTAGGGTGTGATGAGTATTATGAGTGGTGAAATAATTTTTTCATCACACCAAGGTTTTTTTTTTTTTTTTTTTGTGATTAGAAAATGTAGTAATCCCAAATTATAATAAATACCCTAAATTAACCTTTATCCAAAAAATAGAAGAGCCTCTGAGCACGCGCGTGAGCGCGTGCTCAGAGGCTAGTATTCCGTAATTACTATCCTTTTTTTGCCAATTTTGTTTATGTAGTAATCAACGTGTTATTAATTGGAAGATAATGCTATAATTTAGTATTAACCTATAGGGGGAGGAAAA
Organism: Quercus suber; assembly: GCF_002906115.3. Taxonomy (NCBI): domain Eukaryota; kingdom Viridiplantae; phylum Streptophyta; class Magnoliopsida; order Fagales; family Fagaceae; genus Quercus; species Quercus suber. Next base: position 408,908 of record NW_027069613.1, read on the forward strand.
AAAGATCCATTGAATAAATCTTATAAATAGTGCATATAATGAAAATGCATAATGAAATTGTAACAATAAAACTATTTACAAAATAAATGAGGTGACCTTTACAAAAGCTATTGTGAAAAGATGATGGATCAATGTAGAAAAGTGAAATATTTACATCAGGTAAAACTATAAAATAAGTCATTACATCTGAAACATAGAATATGTGAAGTTATTAATATTATGCCGGCTACGGTGGAGAAGTTGGTGGAGCAATGTCATTTGTTTCACATTCTAATTGCTTTCCAGCAGCATTTGCCATAAACCTATGAAACAAAATGTGTATGTCAGTGTTATTAATAGAGACTTTAAAACGTACACAATAATGATAAATACAATAAACATCAAGCATAAACTTGTGAAATGAATATTTAAACTGACCTTGTGATGATATTGCATAGCTCCATGTACGTGAAATGGTCTACTTCAGCTTGGGACTTGAAGAACTATCATTTAATTACCAATTTTAAAAAAATAAAAAAAAATAATATCCAAACTATGTAATGAAGTATTTTTTTTTTTATTTAAAAAAGTAGATGTTGTAATGATATGTACCTGCTTTATTATTGCATCGTCCTTCACTCTCATTTTTGTTTGTCTTTACTGTTTTGGATGTTGAAAATTGCATTGTCCTTTAGTTTTTTTGTTCGTTTCTTTTTTTTCTCATGGATGTTGGAAATCACATTGTCCTTGATTTTAATTCTCTGTTTGTCTCTGTTGCATGAGTGTTAGAGATCAGCTTCGTCCTTCATTTTTCCTTTTTCTTTATTCTTATGGATGTTGGAAACCTGATTGCTCTTGACATTGATTTGTTGTTTGTCTTTGTTCTTGGAACTTCAAAAAGAAAAAGAAAAAAATTGTTTGATATTAAGACTATCAATTAGTTTATTTTTCCTAATTTTAACAANCTGCAATCAACCTAATCAATCAATGACAATCTCTTTCAATATGCGACTTCTCTCTATCAAAATACATTAAAAAAAAAAAAAAAAAAGCTTTAAAAAATTATATCAATATGACTCAAGAAATAAATATTAAAAAAAAAACTAAAAATGAATTAAAAGTAAGAGAGCGTGAGAGGAAAGAGAGTTACCTAATTGTGATTTGTTAGAGGGTGGATTAATTGTAGAGTACCATTTAATCTCTTTCAAAATGTGTCTTCTCCCTGTCAAAATGCATCAATAAAAAATATCCTTGAGAAAAATGTATCAACCAAAAATAAATATCAGAAAATTTTATCAAAATGACTAAAGAAAAAAAAAAAAAAAAAACCTGAAAATGAAATTGAAAGTAAGAGAGTGCAAGAGGAGAGAGAGTTACCTAACTGTGATTTGTGAGAGGGTGGATTAACTATGGAGTACCATTTTTCTCTTTTTTCAAATTAATCAGTTTTGGCACTTTCTGTTGAAAAAATGATGAATATAAATGGTCAGTTTTTAGTAGTTATCGTAAATAATAACTACTGAGTTTAGTGGGAGGTGAAAGAGAGGGAAATGGATAAATGGATTAGTAGGATAAAAGAGAGGGAAACGGAGAAGTTTTAATTATTATTATTATTTTTTTCGGATAGTATATAGCAGACATTTGAATACTATTAAGGCGAACAGCCTTTTTCTTTTTCGTTTTTTTTTTTAACTTTTATACGTGATGCAGTGGGTTTTTGGTGGAATGTTTGTTATTATTAGCAAGAATTTCGGTTTTTTTGAAATTTGGTAGTGTTTGACATTGAGCCTACTTCTAAAAAATGCTAAATTTTAGGGAATAAAAGGATGAACGTGAAGAAAAAAAATCCCAAATTTTAGGAGTGCTCTGTTTGTCTATTTTATCAAATTATCTTTTAGTTTTGTCTCTACTTAAAACCTAGGAAAATAGGGGTACTTTGGAATTAAAAAAATCAAGTCCAAATAAGTGTAGTCCTTTAAATAGTAGTATAGATTAATCAACCCTATTGACCATCGTTTTACATCTTGGGTTTAAATAACTTACCCTATGTTTGGTTTGAGAGAAGGGAATGGAAGAGAAAAGAAAAAGAATAAGGGGGAATGGAAAAATGTGGGATCAAGTAGATTTTTCATCAAATTTAGTTCATTCTTTGTTCCCTCAGGCTATCCAAATAGAGAAAAATGCTTAATTTCCCTTCTTTTCCCTCCTCTTCCCCCTCAAACCAAACATAGTGTTAATTAGCAATTTAGAATTTTAAGTCCACCTTCAAATTAGTCATCTACCCAATGTATATGGAACGAGAGATAAAACTCAATCGAGAGATTAGTCAAGTACTTTATGAGAGACATCCAGGTTAGGAAAAAAAATTCATTTTTAAGAGCCTTGGCCCAACTCTTCTCGGGCTGTATTGAGTAATTTAACGAATCTGCCTGAGGCCCTGAGGGGCACTCCATCTCATGCAAAGTGTGCAATTGTCTTGATTATGTAGTTGGGTCTTGCATTGGTCATCTCAAGCGACAAGCTTTATTCCTTGATCTTTTGTATCCTAGGTTTCCCTATACTCAACTAAAGGAATTAGCGAATGAACTTTAAGAAACATGTTGAGACCTAACACCTAAGAATCGGGTACGTTACGAAAGTGTAACAGGAGTTTTTTTTTTAGGCCAAATCTTTAATTCATGTAAGATTTATATGATAGTAAATTCTATAGGCAAAACCACAAAAGCTTGTCAATAGAGTGTTATGAGCTCGGATTCCTTACCATAAGCACTTGTGGTTGAGTCTCACCAATAGGTGGGGTGGGTAGGCCTAAATTGGAGATTCAAAATATCCTTGTAGCTCGCTCACACAGTGTTGTAAGAGACGTCACCCTTTCTCCTTTAACGTTTTTGTTTTTGTTTTTTTTTTTTTTTCTACCAAAAAAAAATCTGTAGGCAAATTGTCCACCATATTGCCATTGTATTGAAAATTACATTCAGTTTAAATAACATCAGTACAACAGTTTTATAGAGTTACAAAATGTTTAAGATAATTCCTAAAGTTTTATTATAATTATCGCTCAATTTGTTTCAACATTAATATTTTTTGGAAAATGAATTATGTTTCAAAATCTAAAAAATTATATCATTTTTAAAAAAAATTTTGGAAGCAACCTTAAAATGAGTTGGAAAACTATATTTTGACTTTCTTTATTTTAACTTCATACGAGATAGAATTGTTTTTCATATTTAGCTTTGCATAAGATAAATTTGTTTTTTCAAAAAAAAAATTGGCGAAAAATAACTCTATCTCATGCCAAGCTAAATAAGTGAATTTAATAGATAATTTTCATTTTAACCTTTTTTTTCTAATACTACCAAACACAAGAAAATACGAAAAGTTATTTTCACATAAGGTTTTTCATTGAAATAAATTGAGTGTAAAACTAAAAAAAAAAAAAATTAATTAAAATTTTGTTTGGATAGAGAAGTGAACTCAAACAAACACATTGAATGTGTAACCATGTATGGGCATAAACATAGATGATAGATGCCTGTAGTTAAAACTTAATTAAAATAGGTGAGGGAAGAAAAAAAGACAAAGGAAAAATCAGTTTGAAACATAATTGGCATTGGTAATCAATATTGAATGATTTTAATGATAAAAAAAAAAAAAATCATAGTTTATCATATATATATATATATTGTAAGGACACAGTTTGGTTCCTAAGCCCAAAGGGTAAAAGGATCTAGGAGTAAAGAGCCCAATACAATGAATTTGTAAAGAGTAGGTTAGAAAATTAGGCTTTAATGAATTGGGTAACAATTATAATTATGGTTGTCAAAATCGCGATCCGGATCGTAAAATCGTGATTCGAATCGTAAAATCGCACGATTTTACAATCCCACCTCACCAAAAAGTTTAAAATTGTAGCAGGATCGCAAAAATAGTAGGATCGTATGTAGGATTGTGTAGGATCGTATAGGATCGTAGGATCGTATGGGATCCTACCAATCCTACCATTTGGCTTGATTTTTTTTTTTTTTTTTTTTAAAAGTGGGATTCATTTGGGTAAGATAATCCACCTAAACTCACAAGCCCAATGGGTTATCAGAAGCCCAATAATGAATTGAAATCCCAAATTTACCCCTATGTCAACATAAAATCTCAAAAAAACTATAGTACTTAAGTTTAATGTTTTGGATGTTGATACTATGAAGGATATAGATGATGAAATGAGATATGACAATGACAGTGATTAGATTAGAAGAACCTTAGAATGGGAATTCTCTTTTGGATTTCATATTTGTAATTAGCTAGTTTTACCTTAAATTGAGAATTCTCTTTTGGATTACATATTGTAAATTTGCAGTTAGCTAGTTTTTATATGCTAACTAGCCTAACTTATTTTGGATTTGGAACTTAGAATTTGAAAAACATTTTCCATATGTGTAGATAATATTTTGGTACTTAGTTACTAATTAAACATATACTGGACTTTTTAGATACATTATGTCAAAAGTTAAATATATTTTATTTTGTTAGAATGACATAAGAACAATATAGTGCGTGCAAATTACATTTTATGATACAAACTTTTTTTAAAATGATAGATTCATATTTTAAGTGATTATATAACATACAAAGTCACTATCAATAGGTTTTTTGCTTAAAATCTGAAAATAGATAGGATCTTACGATTCACGATTCAATCCTACAATCCACGATCCTACCTAGCTCTCACGATCCTACGTAGAATCCCGATTTTGACAACCTTGATTATAATGGATCCAAATGACAATAAAGTAAAGATAAACTGGTTTTATCTAAAAAAAATTGTTCTCGACACAATCCGAGGAGATCAGTCTTTGTACATATCTCTTGAATTTGATTACAAGCACAGTTCTTGTTACTATAGTATTTTTCTCTTAATTCTCCGATCCCTTTTACCTAGGGTCTTCTTTCTATTTGATACTATCTTCCTTCTTTCATCTCTACCCTCCACGTGTAGATTAGATTGTTGGTGTTGATCCTTATCCCATCAGCACATTCCTGAAGTCTTTGGGAGTAGCTGTAAGGCTAAAAATTATCGTTCAGGTATCACTTTCTCATTAATGCGGCCAGAGAATTAGCTACAAAGTATTCAATGCGATAGTAGCAGCTTTCTTTTAGATATTTTATGGCTTCCCCACTATCCTGTGCTTCTATGATTCGTATCCTTATCAATAGAATCTCCCAGAACGCTGCCCTGGATGGCAGATCACACCTTCAGACCTCGGCTTTGCTCAGTCGATGAGGCATTCCTCCTCGTCCACCTTTCTGGACTCTTATGACCAAACCTCATCTCTTCACTCACTAACACAGACTCCTATGATAGTGTTTTTCCGTCCTCAGACTACTTGATGTCCTCGGATTGGGCCCCCGACCCAAACATAGATATATACTATCGGGCCCATCACCCCTACATATATATATATATATATATTTGTTGAAAAGAGTTTTTCATAATTATTAATAATCGCAGCAATTCCTCAATTCTAACAAATATGTTCCTCTGAAATCCAATGAAGAACAACGATAATTATTGAGTTACCTAAAAGTAATTGTGATAACCTAAAAGTAATGTTACACCACTCAGAACTTGACATCTCAATAAGCTATGAAATAAATTGTATTTCCTTAACAGGACTCATATTAAGGATACGTTTGGTACACTGAATGAGAATTACGATAGGAATTGTAATCTTCATTACTAGGAATAAAATGTGTTGTAATGTAATAATTAAATCTATTCATTAGTTTGGTTGTGAGTTATAATATTAGAATGAAACTTAACATTTATTTTAGAAAATTTCTTACTCATACAATTATATCCCCTTGAAAATTGTTATTATTAAATTTAAGAGAGATATGTGTTATTTTTTATGATTTTTTATTTTTATAATTGTTAGATGTATATGGAAAGTTTGTTTATTTGGAAATATATTAAGTTTTGAAATTATTGCTCTTACTAAGGAATAGCTAATACAACATTTTAAAGATGAATAGTTATTCTTCATTTTGAAGAATAGCTATTCATAAGGAATTATTATTCCTTGTAATAAAAACATAACCAAACTAAAGAATAACTAAACCATAGGAATAACTATTACATTACAGCGTTTATTACAGTTTACCAAACATGCCCTAAGTGATTTTATTAAGTTACCAAAAATTCATCCTACTAACTAATTGTATTGAAAAATGAAACTTGATAATTATGATAATTATTAATAGATCATTAGTATTTGATTGTATTTGTATATGAAATACATGAAATTTGATCATTATGATATTTATGAATAGGCATTTATTGTGATTGTGTTTTTTTATATGAAAGATGAAACTATTAAATATATAATTATGGTAATAATTAATAGATATTTATTATGATTATGTTTGTATATTGAACTATAAATTCCTATCACTTAATTGAGGGTTTAAATATATATATATATATATGTATATATTTTGAGAAACAAACACACACAAGGGAGAGGGAATAGAGTTTTAACCAAGGTTTTAAAAACTAGATAGTACTGGCCGGTCCAATCGGTTGAACAAGGAATTGAAGGCTAGTCTGGCCCAAAAAAAATGGCTAAAATTGGGGTAAAACCGGTCAAAAACTGAGAACCGGAGTCAAATCCGGTTTTGCCTCCAATCTGGTTTTTAAAACATTGGTTTTAACACAAAGGTGCATTATAGGCGTAATCATACTATTAAATATATATTGGAATATAGACTTGTACAACTGTAAAGACAAAAAATTATGTGGCAAAATACTATAAGGTCAACTAAAAGCAAAATATCATTGATTTTTTTAAGGTTATATATATAAAATACGGATGTTGGACTTTGATGCTAATAACAACGGAAAATTACACATTTGCAAGCAAAATATTAGTCAAGCAACTAGGAAAATAATACTTGTAGGGTCAGTTTTACCATTATAGATGGTAAACGTTGGCTAGTTAAAACGCCGAGGGAGTCTAGCCTCCTCTATCCTGCGCGTGAAGGGCGACTTAGATATCTGGTTCAGAGCCCTGTTCATGGCATCGTTCTCCATGTCCTCGTGTGATGGACTTCTACGTTGTCTCTTACGATGGGATTCCTCCTCATAAGTGTAGGACTCGCTGGCTGGTGTCTTGGATTTGTGCTGAACACTTTCTCATTAATGCGGCCAGAGAATTAGCTACAAAGTATTCAATGCGATAGTAGCAGCTTTCTTTTAGATATTTTATGGCTTCCCCACTATCCTGTGCTTCTATGATTCGTATCCTTATCAATAGAATCTCCCAGAACGCTGCCCTGGATGGCAGATCACACCTTCAGACCTCGGCTTTGCTCAGTCGATGAGGCATTCCTCCTCGTCCACCTTTCTGGACTCTTATGACCAAACCTCATCTCTTCACTCACTAACACAGACTCCTATGATAGTGTTTTTCCGTCCTCAGACTACTTGATGTCCTCGGATTGGGCCCCCGACCCAAACATAGATATATACTATCGGGCCCATCACCCCTACATATATATATATATATATATTTGTTGAAAAGAGTTTTTCATAATTATTAATAATCGCAGCAATTCCTCAATTCTAACAAATATGTTCCTCTGAAATCCAATGAAGAACAACGATAATTATTGAGTTACCTAAAAGTAATTGTGATAACCTAAAAGTAATGTTACACCACTCAGAACTTGACATCTCAATAAGCTATGAAATAAATTGTATTTCCTTAACAGGACTCATATTAAGGATACGTTTGGTACACTGAATGAGAATTACGATAGGAATTGTAATCTTCATTACTAGGAATAAAATGTGTTGTAATGTAATAATTAAATCTATTCATTAGTTTGGTTGTGAGTTATAATATTAGAATGAAACTTAACATTTATTTTAGAAAATTTCTTACTCATACAATTATATCCCCTTGAAAATTGTTATTATTAAATTTAAGAGAGATATGTGTTATTTTTTATGATTTTTTATTTTTATAATTGTTAGATGTATATGGAAAGTTTGTTTATTTGGAAATATATTAAGTTTTGAAATTATTGCTCTTACTAAGGAATAGCTAATACAACATTTTAAAGATGAATAGTTATTCTTCATTTTGAAGAATAGCTATTCATAAGGAATTATTATTCCTTGTAATAAAAACATAACCAAACTAAAGAATAACTAAACCATAGGAATAACTATTACATTACAGCGTTTATTACAGTTTACCAAACATGCCCTAAGTGATTTTATTAAGTTACCAAAAATTCATCCTACTAACTAATTGTATTGAAAAATGAAACTTGATAATTATGATAATTATTAATAGATCATTAGTATTTGATTGTATTTGTATATGAAATACATGAAATTTGATCATTATGATATTTATGAATAGGCATTTATTGTGATTGTGTTTTTTTATATGAAAGATGAAACTATTAAATATATAATTATGGTAATAATTAATAGATATTTATTATGATTATGTTTGTATATTGAACTATAAATTCCTATCACTTAATTGAGGGTTTAAATATATATATATATATATGTATATATTTTGAGAAACAAACACACACAAGGGAGAGGGAATAGAGTTTTAACCAAGGTTTTAAAAACTAGATAGTACTGGCCGGTCCAACCGGTTGAACAAGGAATCAAAGGCTAGTCTGGCCCAAAAAAAATGGCTAAAATTGGGGTAAAACCGATCAAAAACTGAGAACCGGAGTCAAATCTGGTTTTGCCTCCAATCTGGTTTTTAAAACATTGGTTTTAACACAAAGGTGCATTATAGGCGTAATCATACTATTAAATATATATTGGAATATAGACTTGTACAACTGTAAGGACAAAAAATTATGTGGCAAAATACTATAAGGTCAACTAAAAGCAAAATATCATTGATTTTTTTAAGGTTATATATATAAAATACGGATGTTGGACTTTGATGCTAATAACAACGGAAAATTACACATTTGCAAGCAAAATATTAGTCAAGCAACTAGGAAAATAATACTAATTCATAAAAGAGTGCTCCTGTACCTATGCAAGGTTGATGCGAAGGATTAGGTTCCTCTCACATCAATGTATAACATGACAAAGACCATTTATGTTTTCTTTTCTTTTTTTTTTGGAGGGGGAAAGACCATTTATGTTAAACACACACACTATGTACTTTAAAAATCAATAAAAACAAGTTTTGATAAATACAAGTGTTACTCTCATATTAAGTGGTGTAACCCAGGTTACTTCAAATGGCATTTTTTAAAAGCAAAGTTAGTATGAATGATCAAACACGTCACTAAAATTTACTTCTTGATGAATAATTTGATTGAAACGAATGAATTTGCTAGTGTGAATTCAGTGCCTAAAAAATTGTTAAGAGTGTGGAATAAGTTAACAACCTCAATGGTGAAAACTATAGCATCAATATGGTACATTGTTCCCAAAATACAATTCAAGACTTTTTTTCTTTTCTTTTTTTTACTCTTTTTCAAGTGCCAAGTAGCAGATACCATAAACAATACTGGAAATTATAATATTTGAACAAAACTCGAACCTTGGGGGGTTCATTGATAACATCAAATGTTATAAATATTCTTCTAAGCTTTTATCCCCAAAAAAAGTGTGAATGCCAATATAGTAAATTATTCTAAAGTACAACTTGGGATTTCTTTTTTCTCCAAATCTCTAATTCATTGATAAGAGACTTCATTAGTTGAGTTAACAGCAATCCACACTTTGAAAGGGACCTAATCAATGATTTTGTTAAGTACTATGCATTGAATCACAATATTTTCTATTTCTGGTGGTTCATTGTTGAATGTGGGATTTCTAATTCCTAAAAGGAAAATAATACCATCTCTTCTTTCATTGATGAATTTGGGATTTTAATCGAAAGAAATAATTACAAAAAATGTTTTTAAATAACTTGCTGCCATTAATAATTCTTAAATTTCTTATATCAATAAGAGTGATACAAAAAAGTTCAATTCTTTTTTTTTTTCATAATCATTGAAGTGTAATGTTATGATTGATGAACAATAAAAATAACAACTATAAAAAGAACATAAAATGGTGCCAACCATGAACCCATGTGAAATGCGTGAAACAGAAAGTTGCAAACCAACACAAAGAAGCAAAAGAGAAGATGAAGTGAGAACGAAAATTTGAAAAATGATAACGCTCTTTGTCATGATTCATTGATTCTGGATTAATTATATACACACATACGGATTGAGATAGGTAGGTATTGCACCATGTGCAATTTCTTAATTCTCTCTCACAAAAATTTTACCTTCTTCACTTTCTAAGTCTTTCTAACTTGGAATTAACAGAAATATAAAACGGAAATTAGTTACAAATGTTTATTAATTTTTTACACCAACAACTAGTTTGACTTTCACACGTGTCTTACGTAGTGTACAGTTTTAATTAATTTGTTACTACTTAAACGACATCGCATCACTTAATTTGTCAGTTCTTCATTAAATAGAATGGTATTGTTGGGTAAATAGAACGACATCTGTCTTAGATTTTAAGGGAAATTATACTTACCACCTGAATTATACACCAGATTACACTTTGTCTCTCAAATTATTCGAATGCACGCTTTGCACCATAAACTATGACCTTTGTTACATTTTACACCCCAACGTTAATTCTACTGTTAAGTTAGATAAAAATTAATAACTCATGACTTGCACATAATTTTACTTAGTGGCATATTATTTAAAAACCAAAATCCCATTTTCACAAACCATTAAAAACAAAAGCTTTTTATTTTTATTTTCCAGCTCTTTCTATCTCTCTCGTGCGTAGCTTATTTCTCTCTCTCTCTCTCTCTCTCTCTCTCTCCCTCCTTTGTCGCTTTCCTGCTGGGACATGATTGTTAAAACTAGCAATTGAAGTCAACAGCCCACAACAAAATCTGTCATTATCAACCAAATTCTCTATTTATATGAATGTAAACTATCACAGTAGAATCAAAAGGTGGGGAAAAACCAAATGGCCCAATCAGTTGATACTACAATGAAAAAAAGCTACGGATGGTGGTGTTGACGATGGTTTGGTTTGGGGATGTAATTTAGGGCTTTGAACAAATTTTGATTTTGGGGCTTAGGGATTTCATTAAAGCAGTGGAGCGGTGGGGTCGCGGTGGTGGTGTCGTTGATGATTTTGTTTTGGGCATTTATGATTGTTAGAAATACTGAATGATTGTATTGTATTTCGTAATCAAAAAATATACATGTGTGCCTTTATATAGGAGACATATGTGTGCGGCACAAGTAAAGTGTAGTATAAGTACAAGTGTGCTATACAAGTAAACTAGCTGGGTTTAAAGCCCATAACATAATATACATTAACAATGATTACATGTTCGGCAGGATTTGAGGAGATGAGCAACTGAACAATGAAAATGAGGAGAAGACTTAAAAAGTGTTTCACTTGAGCAAAAATTATGTGCAAGTCATGTTAGAAAGTGTAATGAAAAGGAAGTTTATTTGGTTATCCAAAAAAAAAATTATGTCTAACTTAATAGTAGAACTAACGTTGGGTGCAAAGTGTAACAAAGATTATAGTTTAGGGTGCAGAGTGTGCATTCAAATAGTTTGGAATACAAAGTGTAATCTGATGTATAATTTAAGGTGGTATAGTGTAATTTTCCCTAGATTTTCTTAAATATGATTTTTTTTGGTCTCTAGTACTATTTCATTAGTATTAGTTAAATTTTTTTATCATATTATGTTGTAGCTTATATATTCTCTTAAGACTTAAGTGGTAGGTGACCAAGAACAAATATAAAATTTTAAATTTTATGGTAGTTTTGTTTTGTAAATATTGTAATACTAAGTTCTCAATATATATATATATATAGTAATACTATTGTCCTGAAATAGTTTCCAAAGCACAAAAATTAGAAGATCATACACTTGAAATAAGCAGGTAAATTACACTATCATATTCTAGAAAAGAAATGGTAATCACATTTATAAAGTATATTTTGTATAACCACTAAAATCGAACCATCTATACTATATATACTAGCATGTTACCCGTGCTTACACACAAAAATGATAAATTATAATGGTATTATCGATGTTAGTTTATGTCATTAAATATATAAGACATTGGTTCAACCAGGACATTTGGAGATATTAAAATAATTTTCCCTTGCAATTTAATGATATTGGTTACGCCAAGTTTTTCATTATACTGCTGTTATGTATATAATTTTTAAAATCACTATTGGACACTATATATATAATATCAATTGACTATCACTGTCCGTGAAATTCTACTAAATACAATGCAGAATGAATTGGTTCAATAGTATCTCATAAATTGAATAGAAACAAGTGCATGAAATCGCTTAACTCAATTACAGTTTGTTACGTTCAAGATTTTCACAGACAAAATATGTAAATAGAAACAGTATAAAAGAAAAAACACACATTAGTTCGGGAAAAAAAAAAAGAAGAAAAAAAACTAAACAATTTGATTTGTATGAAAAGCTAACAAAGACAAAATCTAATTTTAATTCCAATCCAATTTTCTCTAAGCTTTGGTTTTAAATATATATATATATATATATATTACCTAGGTTTATTTATATTAGATTCCTCATTTTTACACTAAATCATTGTGCTTGCTTCATATGCATTACAATTTTCTACATATAATGAACTTATTGTTGTTGTTGTGTCAGAAGTTCTTGTTCTTATGGTTCAAAAGTTTCACAGATTTTAGAGTTAGGTGTGAGTGAGTTTTCCAAGTGTGAATGAGTATTGTGATCACTTGTTTATAGTGATCACTTGTTTATAGTGATTGCTTGTTTTGGTCTTGCCATGGTTTATTGCTTTATTCCATTGTGCTTGATCGCATTGTGCTTGCTCCATATGCATTACAAGTTTTCTGCATATAATGAACTTATTGTGTTGTTGTGTTTCAGGAGTTCTTGTTCTTATGGTTCAAAAGCTTCACAGATTCTAGAGTTAGGTGTGAGTGAGTTTTCCAATTGTTCCTTACTCACGCGTTAAGTTTAGAGTTTATTATAGGGTTTTGTCACGGAATAGCCAAAGGGAGAGATTGTAAGATTGTGAGAGACCGTGCCCCCGGCCCATTTTTATGAATGTTGGGCCAAACCCACGTGAATGGGTGGAGTCGTGTGTTGCCTCTCAAAATGGAGGTTCACTAGTTATATTTTCCCCTTTAGATTGAGGGTTTTACAATGGAGTCGCCACTTATTTAATTGTTGAAAAATAAGAAAACCATAATTGAAAAATTCCTCATTTTATTAATTTGAAATTTGAATTTACATTGATCATAGGAAAATTACATGGCTTTGGTCCTAGATACAATCTAAGATAAAGTACATGCTTTGTTTCCTAGTTACAATCTAGAAATTGAAAATTACAAGGATAAGCATTTGATCTACTAACCCTTGATCTAATTCGGAGGCTATGTTACAAGGTGGGAAGGTGTTAGGCACGCACCTTGCCCGGTGAAACTGGTCTTCTAGACTATGGTGGCCAACAATCATATCATATCATCCAATATTCAATCAATTTGCATGTTGAATTTGATGGGTGTGTGCATGTGATAAACCCTAATTCAATTTATTGAGCATTACATTTGGATTGAAAAATAAATTCTACCCTAATTCAATTTATTGAGCATTACATTTGGATTGAAAAATAAATTCTAGTGAATGTGTGTGGATGGTGATAACCTAGAGTCAAGGATTTGAAAGAATTATTAAACAAACATGTTTTTCATATTTTTGATATGGATTTAAGATTAAAACTAGTGATATGCATGAACATGTGATGAACAACCAAGAACATGTGAAGAACATATTAGAACAATTAAGAACATTCAAACATATTCAAAGAATTTAAATGATCATTATCATACTTTAATCTTAAATTCTCATCATAGCAACACAAGAAACAATTAGGGAAAGAGATTATACCTTCATGCAAGATCCATATGATGGAAGAGGAGACTCTTGAGGGAGGTCTTAGGGTGGAGGAAAAGAAGAGTTAGGGGAGGAAGAGTGAGTCTCACTCAATACCTTGAGTCTCCGGAAGACCAAGATATGACAAGACTACTCAACTTCACTAGAACTCAAGAGAGGAGAAGAGAGGGATTTTTTTGGTGCTCTGGAATGAAGGAGAGGAGGGTTTATATAGTAGTGGTGGAGGGAATATGAATGGAAGGCATTTAATGGGGGTTGACAAGGATTATGAACCTAGACCTCATTTTAGCCTTGGGAAAATCTGGTGCATTAAATGGAGAGATTGGTGGGAGTGGGGAGCAAGCCAAAATTCGGTTTTCCCGTAGCTGCTGTAACAGCTTGTAGAGCCAATTCGAAAAATCATATCTGATCCAATTCTGATCAGAATTGTCTCGTTCTTGTGCTCAAATCGAAGCCCCGATGTCTAGTTTCTGGAAAATTAACCTCATTCACAGATTCAAAATATTCTGAGAGATATTGATGAAATGGTGAGCAGAGGTCATTTGTTAGAAAATGGTTTCAGCACAATTAACATTAATAGGTTCCAAATTAGCTCCCAATTAACATTAAATGGCTCCAATCACTCCCATTTCAGAATTAATTGGTTCCAAATTTACTCTAATTAAAAGATAATTACACAAATTACTCATTGAATAATTAATGTTTAACTATCTAATTAATTAGGTGTATGCAACCTCACCATAAAATGTAGTCCTAACCAATCAAATTATGACACATCATTGATCTCAAATTGATCACTCCTATAACAAATTGAAATCAATTGTTCATAATCATATATAGTCGGACTCAATTTGTGATAGTACATCTTAGCCATTAAAAATTGATTTGATGATAACTTTCAATCTGGTGGTCCGATTAGGGCTTATGACCAGTTGATTTGATCGTTACAACATCAAGATCATTTTGGTGAAATGAATCCAAGGATCTAATGCTAGAATCAAGATGCATATTTCCAAGGCAAAATTACCCTTTTACCCTCCATGCATGGTTAAATACGGGTTGCAAAATGGGGTGTCAACAAAGATTGAAATTTATCAACCATCTTGTTAGTTTTATTCGTGCCAATTTGCTTGTAATTTAGCACTTAGTAACCCTGTATTTAGGTAGGATTCATGTAAGGGTAGTGTGTGAAGAGAGTGTAAAGAATTGTTCATCTGTGTGCAAAGAAGCAGGGACTCACGGCTAGGACTCGTGACTGATTCGCAGCTTGTAAGCCGCCAAATGATGTGCATGTGAGAAGCATGCGGGAAGGTGAAGGGTCATGCAGCTGTCACACTACAGGACAAAAGTCCCAGGCTGGCCAGCCGTTACCTCGCGACTTGAACTTGCGACTTGAACCAACCGCGAGGCCAAGCCGCCAACCAGCCTTGTTTGGAAAAACTGACTCTTCGTATTCCAAACACACACCACTATATATAGACCCTTATACCCATGAAATGTAGAGAGATTCTAGAGAGAATTTTGTGAGAGAAACCTAGAGAAAAACAAGATTGCCTCATCTCTAATCTTCACTAAGAGACTCTTCAAATTTCTCTACTCTCTTCCTCTCCATTGATACATCCTTGAGAGGTTATTGACCAAATCCTTTTCTCACCATACCCACGTCTGTGAGAATGTTCTTTTGGTGCTAAGGAAAGCAATTTGGAAGGAACCAATGACTATTGGTTGATGCTATGGTTTGTAGCGAAATCCGGTAAGCTAGAAAAGAAAAAGGTTCGTGCAACCTCTTGGAGAAGAAGTTGAGAGTACTAGGGATTAGCTTGAGGGTCTATTGCTGTTCATGTATCCAACTACATTTTCTAATGGATTATTTACCACTTGGAGGGCAGCGGAGAGGTTTTACGCCGAGGGCTTCGGTTTCCTCTTTGATAACACATCACATGTTGTCCTTGTGTTTGTATCTTTCTTTCTTTATCTTTGCCTTTTTATTTTCTGTTGTAGATGTGATTATAATTGGTTTAGATTATTTATCAATTCTGTGTTTAGTTTATGTTCATGTTCTGCATGTTAATTGTTTGATAATAAGCTTGAATTGATATTTTTTTTATTGGGGGTCAAAACGTTCATATTGTTTTCAACGCTATTTGAACTTTCAACATGGTATAGCTCTGAACTTCTAATGATCAAACCCATACGTACGGTTTGTTAGTTGTTAGTTGTAAAGCCAAATTAACTACGTATAGGGTACTTATTTTGTGGGTCACTCCAATCCTTTTAGAATGTTTACATGGCTTTATTTTTATGTACAACCCCCATTTGTGCCTGCTTATCGAAGGAAAAAATAAAAATAAAAATTTGTGTGGTCAAATGGCATAAACAAATTAACAATAAATAGACTAGGGCTAGTATTTACCCATTTACATAGCTTCATGCATGAAATTTCACCTCCACCCTTCCTATTACATTATAATAAATTACCTAACCTAAGTCAAGGCCTCATGAGATCCATGAGGTCCTAAGATCAAAACTCCTATATAGCAAGCATTTTATACCATGCTCAAGAAATTTCTCCTTGTAATAATCTTGTGAGACTACACATGCCTAGAAGAGTAGATGCTCCAAGAACTCTCGAGACCTATATTAACAAAAAAGAATAATAATAATTGTTAGAGATATATTAGACATATTGGCCCAATGTAATAGG
>NW_027069613.1:428112-573079 GCF_002906115.3 Quercus suber
TCATTCACAGATTCAAAATATTCTGAGAGATATTGATGAAATGGTGAGCAGAGGTCATTTGTTAGAAAATGGTTTCAGCACAATTAACATTAATAGGTCCCAAATTAGCTCCCAATTAACATTAAATGGCTCCAATCACTCCCATTTCAGAATTAATTGGTTCCAAATTTACTCTAATTAAAAGATAATTACACAAATTACTCATTGAATAATTAATGTTTAACTATCTAATTAATTAGGTGTATGCAACCTCACCATAAAATGTAGTCCTAACCAATCAAATTATGACACATCATTGATCTCAAATTGATCACTCCTATAACAAATTGAAATCAATTGTTCATAATCATATATAGTCGGACTCAATTTGTGATAGTACATCTTAGCCATTAAAAATTGATTTGATGATAACTTTCAATCTGGTGCTCCGATTAGGGCTTATGACCAGTTGATTTGATCGTTACAACATCAAGATCATTTTGGTGAAATGAATCCAAGGATCTAATGGCTAGAATCAAGATGCATATTTCCAAGGCAAAATTACCCTTTTACCCTCCATGCGTGGTTAAATACGGGTTGCAAAATGGGGTGTCAACAAAGATTGAAATTTATCAACCATCTTGTTAGTTTTATTCTATGCCAATTTGCTTGTAATTTAGCACTTAGTAACCCTGTATTTAGGTAGGATTCATGTAAGGGTAGTGTGTGAAGAGAGTGTAAAGAATTGTTCATCTGTGTGCAAAGAAGCAGGGACTCACGGCTAGGACTCGTGACTGATTCGCAGCTTGTAAGCCGCCAAATGATGTGCATGTGAGAAGCATGCGGGAAGGTGAAGGGTCATGCCAGCTGTCACACTACAGGACAAAAGTCCCAGGCTGGCCAAGCCGTTACCTCGCGACTTGAACTTGCGACTTGAACCAACCGCGAGGCCAAGCCGCCAACCAGCCTTGTTTGAGAAAAACTGACTCTTCGTATTCCAAACACACACCACTATATATAGACCCTTATACCCATGAAATGTAGAGAGATTCTAGAGAGAATTTTGTGAGAGAAACCCTAGAGAAAAACAAGATTGCCTCATCTCTAATCTTCACTAAGAGACTCTTCAAATTTCTCTACTCTCTTCCTCTCCATTGATACATCCTTGAGAGGTTATTGACCAAATCCTTTTCTCACCATACCCACGTCTGTGAGAATGTTCTTTTGGTGCTAAGGAAAGCAATTTGGAAGGAACCAATGACTATTGGTTGATGCTATGGTTTGTAGCGAAATCCGGTAAGCTAGAAAAGAAAAAGGTTCGGTGCAACCTCATTGGAGAAAGAAGCTTGGAGGGTCTATTGCTGTTCATGTATTCCAACTACATTTTCTAATGGATTATTTACCACTTGGAGGGCAGCGGAGAGGTTTTACGCCGAGGGCTTCGGTTTCCTCTTTGATAACACATCACATGTTGTCCTTGTGTTTGTATCTTTCTTTCTTTATCTTTGCCTTTTTATTTTCTGTTGTAGATGTGATTATAATTGGTTTAGATTATTTATCAATTCTGTGTTTGGCTTATGTTCATGTTCTGCATGTTAATTGTTTGATAATAAGCTTGAATTGATGTTTTTTTTTATTGGGGGTCAAAACGTTCATATTATTTTCAACACTATTTGAACTTTCAACATGGTATAGCTCTGAACTTCTAATGATCAAACCCATACGTACGGTTTGTTAGTTGTTAGTTGTAAAGCCAAATTCACTACGTATAGGGTACTTATTTTGTGGGTCACTCCAATCCTTTTAGAATGTTTACATGGCTTTATTTTTATGTACAACCCCCATTTGTGCCTGCTTATCGAAGGAAAAAATAAAAATAAAAATTTGTGTGGTCAAATGGCATAAACAAATTAACAATAAATAGACTAGGGCTAGTATTTACCCATTTACATAGCTTCATGCATGAAATTTCACCTCCACCCTTCCTATTACATTATAATAAATTACCTAACCTAAGTCAAGGCCTCATGAGATCCATGAGGTCCTAAGATCAAAACTCCTATATAGCAAGCATTTTATACCATGCTCAAGAAATTTCTCCTTGTAATAATCTTGTGAGACTACACATGCCTAGAAGAGTAGATGCTCCAAGAACTCTCGAGACCTATATTAACAAAAAAGAATAATAATAATTGTTAGAGATATATTAGACATATTGGCCCAATGTAATAGGCCCAAACCCATTCTTGCATGTATTAGTAGTCTAAGGTTTAGTCGCTTATATATACACATGTTAGGGTTCATTGTAACACAAGTTATTATACTACACTCTTATATAACAAAGATAAAGCCCTTAAGAGATTCCTCCGTAGATGTAGGCCGACAAGGCTAAACTACGTAACCCTCGTGTTTTCGGTGCTCCTATTCTATGCTTCCTTTTACGCATCTACTCTAGCATATACAATATGGTATAACACATCACGGTGCTAATAATATATTTAACAATAATAATAATAACTTTCAAAGGGTGTTTTTTATCTTTTGAGAAACACACACACACATAAAAAGAAGAAATGTGGTTCTAACACAAAGACAGGCCACAAAATTATACTCAAAAGCCACGGTTAGTTTTTTAAGGAGAATGAAGCAAGTCATACTACATATAACACACTTTTAAACAATGTATAAATACGATTAGTGGTAGAATTAAGATTTGATTTCAGGGGGCCAAAATTTATACGCATAAAAATACGTACATTTGAATATATATATATATATATATATACACATACTACTTATGATCGACATAAAATATAAAAAGTCATTCATGTGTATATCAAGTGATATTTTAATATAAGAATATCCACAAAATGATAACATATTTATTATATTTGTTTATCTTTAATGATTTTTTGAATGAATAAGCCTTTTTTTTTTTCAAGTTCAAAATTTCACTTATGAATGATTTTTTTTAATAGTTAGATAGACATGAAGTACAACGTACACAAATCAAAGTTATTATGTGATTATCCCAAAGTTTTAATTGCTTATTACACAAATACTTTTGAAAGAGAATAAATTGTTACATCAAGAATTTGAGAGCTTTTTATTTATACATCACTATTGGAAGATAACAATAATATATATTGTTGAAGATTAAAATTTTAACTTCGTTATGTTCCTTCTTCTTCTTCTTTTTCCTGCCCTATCCTCATTACATTTTTATAAGTTTTGAATCTAAAAAAGGCATTGATAAAATATGAAATATTTTCATTCTTTTTATGAATGTATTTGTTATAAGAATGAGAAAATAATTAATATATGAACAACAACAAAAAAGAGGAAAAAAAATCAATTTTTAATTAACAATAAATGAGGGGTAAAACTATGGGCCACAAACTAGCTTCTTATTTATTTTTTTCAATAATTCTAGGACAACAAATTATTCTACACACTTTACCACAATTATCTTAACTGATTATGAGTAATGAGTTCATATGAAAGTGAAAGTCAGTTAGTCACAGTTTATACACCTAGGATAGTTTTGAAAAATGTGTGATAAATGTTGTGGTCTTTTTTTTTTTTGGTGGGCCATTTGCTCCCTCTGGATCTCCTAGGCTTTGCCTATGAATACAGTAGGATTTGAACCCTGTAACATCTACTCCTTGACAAATGACAATTACTCATCATCATTAGGCTAAGAAGGATTCAAAGTTAAAGTTTTTTTTTTTTTTTTTTTTGATGTTAAGTTTTTAATTACAATAGATTTTACCTTTTTATTTTATGGATAGAATAATAGATTTTACCTGTTAAATTAAATATGAACCTACAGTTTCTAAAAAATTAAAATAAAATAAAATAAAAACCACATTTTATATCCTATGTTGAACCAACCCGAGGCTCTTCAATGATGAAGTTCACAGTTGAAACCAACTCTTTGAGCCAAGTTGTGAATTTGAATGAAATGTGGTGTACCTCATATTTGCTATAATCTAATCTTGGAATGTTGAAAACCCGCTTGAAAAACAGTTCAATAAGGCAGTAGGTTATAGGAGGTCAACTTGTTCTATTTTTAGCGCGGGTTAGAGTAATGGTACATTTACATGACAGTGCAAAACCACACAACGTTGGTACTTGAATTATAAAGAATGGCAAAGCCATTCTGTAAATTGACTATATTCTATTGAAAGGTTTTCCTCTTGAAGTGGACAAACCATACTACTTTCCGTTATTGAAGGATAACCAATTATCTGTATCATCCAAAGACAGAGCAAAACAGTGTTATAAAAGCAGAGGAAAGCAGAGTCTCTTTACCATCTCTATTCACAAAATTTCATTCTTTGGTTTTGTGACTAGAGTGAGTTGCTAAAAAACAAAAAAAAAAAACAAAAAATGACCCTTTCTTTTCTCCCCTCGCTTCTTTTATCCCTTGTGGTTTTCTTTCTGCTGCATACCACCACCAATGGCGCTAAAAAGGTTACAACATTTTGGTTTCTAATCAATGTTGTCATTCAAAGTTCTATGTTTTTTTTTTTAATGAAAAGGTTTTGATATTTTATGCATGTGAATAAAATTTCAAGTTCTGAATGTATGTCATTACCAGTATTGATCTAGGTATTTGATAGATTTCTATAACTGTTTCATCAATGGCCTCAATTTTTACATCTTGTTGCAGTCTTATGTTGTGTACATGGGAGCACAATCGCATCTATTTGATGCTTCATTGCAAGAACTTGACAGTGTGACAAATTCTCATTTAGACTTGCTTGGATCATTCGTAGGAAGGTATAAAATTCAATAATAAGTGTCCTGTAAAACTTTTGTTCCTCTTTCTTTTTTCTTTTTGGTCAATGTTGAATAAAAATGACAACTTTGTTACTTATAAATTTCTTGCACAGTACTGTGAAGGCTAAGGATGCAATAATTTACTCTTATACAAGACATATCAATGGTTTTGCTGCAATGCTTGATGAGAAAGAAGCTGCAGAGATTGCAAGTGAGGAATACAATCTAGTTCATTCTCTGGATTTTTATATTGATGGCTCTGTTTTCCTCTGTTTCTGTCCCTGCTGCAAGCTAAATTTATGGCAGTTGGGATTATATCTGACGATGGCTGTGTTTTCACTTGCAGAGGATCCAAAAGTAATATCAGTCTTCCCAAACCTACCAAGAAAACTGCACACAACCCGATCATGGGAATTTCTTGGGCTTACTAAGAATGGACAAATTCCTGATTCATCAGCATGGAAAGTGGGGAGGTTGGGTGAAGATGTAGTCATTGGAACCCTTGACACCGGTGAGTCTTATATTCTCTTTTACTACAAGATTGATTGCTTTTCCTTTAACAAAGTGTGAAGAAATATGAAAATGTTGCATGCATGTTTCTAGTCCAACTAATTTCTTGTACAAGCCCTTAAAGTTGGCTATGATGAAAACCATATGCTTTGTATTACTGCTTTGACATGAACATATTGACTCCAAACTTTTTTTTATTAGATCAATTATCAGGTCAATTTTGATATATTTCAATCCAACGTACGTTGTTTCTTAGTTGATTTGACCAACCCAATTTTATATATTTCAGATTGTAGTGTGTTGATCTCATGTTACAAAATAATGTATATTAGAGATTCACGGCATGTTTGTTTTTTAAGAACCCATAGTACCTTATATATATATAAATATATACCTTTTGTATTATGGTTGTAACTCTCTCTATTAATTCCTCCATTGCTTAGGTCATCCACATTCATTTATTCTTATCATTAACAATTTGCATGTGAGCATATATGCAATATGTTCACATGCATATATAAAAAATATTTGTGCAAATTTTCCTATGTAATTGCTATTTTGTATTGACATTCTATGGTGTACCTCTTTTTTCAATGGGATTGTGCAAGGTGCTTGGCCGGAATCAAGGAGCTTCCAAGATACGGGGCTTGGTCCCGTCCCAGCCAAATGGCGTGGCATCTGTCAACCTGGCCATAACGATGGAGTTCGTTGCAACAGGTCTTCTTTTTTCCCTCCACTTATGCCAATTTTCTCTAACAAATTTTGAATAGGAAATACCTCATCCGATTGTGTGTATTGCCTTAATGAGTTCATATTGAAAGAGTCTATGATTACTATCAAGTATATTATGCTGATAACCGAAAAGAGACAGAATTTTTATTTTGATAACAGAAATGAGTTTATAAATTTTATGCTTGTGTTTCACTAAGAAAGGCTTTCTTATATGCTCTCTATTCTCGTATGTTCACATTTGAATATGGCCCGGCTTCACCGTTTTTAATTGTCATGCATGCAGGAAGTTGATTGGAGTTCGGTACTTCAACAAAGGTTATGCTGCAGATTTAGGAACTCCTCTTAACGAATCCCTTAACTCTGCTCGTGATCTGGAGGGCCATGGCACCCATACCTTATCTACCGCTGGTGGTAACTTTGTACCCCACACTAGTGTTCTTAACATTGGCAATGGCACTGCATCAGGTGGATCACCAAGAGCCCGTGTGGCTGCCTACAAGGTCTGCTGGCCAGAAACAGAGCATGGCGGGTGCTATGATGCAGATATCATGGCTGCATGCTGATATAGTGATGGTGTTGATGTGCTCTCAATGTCTATTGGTGGCACTGGCGGCACTGAATTTTTCAGGGATGGGGTATCAATAAGTTCCTTCCATGCTGTTAAGAATAATATTCTGTGGTTTGCTCAGCTGGCAATTCTGGACCAACTCCAGAGACTGTAACAAATGTGTCTCCATGGATTTTAACAGTCGGGGCTAGTACCACAGACAGGAATTTTGCTAACTATGTTTCTCTTGGTGACAAGAAGCAAATCAAGGTATTGTGTATCTTATTTTTCACAGTCCATGTATAAAAATATTCAAGGGATTAGTTTCAGTATGCATATAACACGAAAGTGAGTTGTGGCTAGCTAAGTTCTGAGCTGTTCGCTTATTCAGATATGCCTTACATTGAATCTGCAACAATTAGATGATTCTTAATACTAAGGTGCTTTGCCTTTGGAATTGCAGTTGGAATGGTGGGAGTTAAATCCTACCATTTTTTTTTTCCATATAATGCATATTCAAGATAGCATTATTGATAAACTAGTTCTGGAAAAGACCAGGAATTTTTTAAAATTTCCTCCAAATGCAACTTTTGACAAGAAATATATAAGTTATCCTTATTCATTACATGAAAACAGTTGTAGTGACATTCCTAATTTTCATTGTTAGGGAATAAGTCTTTCAGCTTCAGGCGTGCCAGGTGGAAAGTTCTATCCATTGATCAGTGCTGCAAATGCCAATATTGCAAACGTATCCACCACATCCGCGTAAGCACAACCACTCCATGTCCTCAATCTAACGCAAATATAATTTTGTAATATCAAATTGTATGATTACCTTTCTTCAATTCTCTACCATATAAAACTGATTTTTTTTTTCCCAATCTTTCCTGGTAGTCTGCTTTGTTATGCTGGAAGTCTTGATCCCAAAAAGGTGAAAGGCAAGATTGTGTTGTGTCTACGAGGGGAGAATGGAAGAATTGAAAAGGGCACTGAGTGTCTTAGGGCAGGTGCTGTAGGTATGATATTGGCTAATAATGTGACTGATGGGAATGATCTTTCAGCTGATCCTCATGTGCTACCTGCTTCACATATCAACTACACTGATGGCCAAATCATATTTGCTTACCTTAGCAGAACCAAGTACTTATCTTTTTCACTTCTTACGGTCATTTTTGAACAAGTTAGACCCAAGATTATTTTCTAACAAGTTATAATTGTTATAAATGGATATTTCTTTGTAATAGGAACCCCACTGCTTCCGTTACTGACGTAAAGACACTATTAGGAGTAAAGCCAGCACCATTTATGGCTGCATTCTCATCTAGGGGACCCAGTAACATTGAGCCAACAATTCTCAAGGTCTGCTAAGCAATTCAATCTGCAACATTTTTTTTTTTTGGTATTATTTTAAAGTATACATCATGTGCAGATTCTCTTATGTGCTTAACTTTTTGTGTTAATTGCAGCCTGATATCACTGGACCAGGAGTGAGCATACTTGCTGCTTTCACCGAAGCAGTAAGTCCCACTGGATTACATAATGACAAACGCCGGTTTCCTTACTCTATACTCTCTGGCACTTCCATGTCATGTCCTCATGTGCTGGCATTGTTGGCCTTCTCAAAACACGGTACCCTCACTGGAGTCCATCAGCTATCAAATCTGCAATCATGACTACAGGTAAACATTCTCTTTAAGTTCATATTGCAAATCCTTCATGCTGCCAAGTCAGAGAAGTGTCACACATTCTTGTTCACCACCTCTAATCTTTCCATTTCCGTTTTCAACTCCAGCAAAACCCGAGATAACACCAGGAAGTCAATTCTGGACTCATCCACTCTGGAAGCGACACCATTTGCCTATGGTTCAGGACATGTGAACCCAAACAGTGCAATGGACCCTGGACTCGTTTATGACGCTACCACTGAAGATTACTTGAACTTCTTATGTGCTCGTGGCTACAATGATACCATGATCGATTATTTTCTCAGAAGCCTTATTCATGTCCGATAGATACAGTCTAGAGGACTTCAACTACCCTTCAATCGCAGTTCCTGACATCCAAGCACGCAAGGTGACTCTTACTAGAACAGTAACTAACGTTGGTTCTCCAGGCACATACAAAGTGCGTGTCAGGCAACCCTTTGCAGTTTTCGTCACTGTCAAACCTAGTGTTTTGGAGTTCAAGACAACTGGTGAAAAGAAGACCTTCCAGGTTATTATTACGCCCAATTTTGCCAAATTAGGCACTAGAGCTGGCTATGTATTTGGAGATATGATTTGGTCAGATGGCAAGCACAAAGTCAGGAGTCCTATTGCTGTGAATCTTGCTAGCTAGAAAAAAAAAAAATAAAAATAAAAAATAAAAAAAAGTCCATTTTTTTAGATGTTTTCATTTGCTAGAGCCTACGGTGCTCTATGTTGAAAGAACAGAATTCGTCTTTCCTCTTGGACACAATAATTATGTAATCCTAGTTCTAGTTGAAAATGAAAACAGAAACATCAAGATGATTTGATTATTTGATTGCCTTCTGTATCTTAAGCCTCTTTCTTGTTCCTTCAAATTGCATCACCGCGTGTAAACCCCAAAATGTTGGCTTATTGGAATAATATTCTCATTTATCATGATGACTCATAAAGTTTTTTTTTTTTTTTTTGGTGGGCCATTTGTCCCTCTGATCTCCTAGGCTTTGCCTATGAATACGATAGGATTTAAACCCTGTAACATCTACTCCTTGAAAAATGACAATACTCATCATCATTAGGCTAGAAGGATTCAAAGTTAAAGTTTTTTTTTTTTTTTTTTTTTTTTAATGTTAAGTTTTTAATTACAATGATTTTACCTTTTATTTTTGGATAGAATAATAGATTTTACCTGTTAAATTAAATATGAACCTACAGTTTCTAAAAAAAAAAAAAAAAAAAACTAAACCACATTTTATATCCTATGTTGAACCAACCCGAGGCTCTTCAATGATGAAGTTCACAGTTGAACCAACTCTTTCTGGGGCGGAGCCAGAAATTTTGGTTTGGGGGGGAGCCAAGTTATGATATTAATATATTAGTTAAAATAAACCTTTACACACACACATATAAAAATTAATTTACTAAAAGAATTTATCATCTTCTAAATTTTAATGAGCATACAGGAGTTATGTATTTCTTCTATTAGATATGTACAAAATTTATCATTTTTTACATAGTTTAATTTGTTAAACCTCTTAAATTATATGATTTTAATATAATTTCTCTTTCTTTTAAGAGCACCATTGAAATGACTCAAAATTTGGAAGGGGCGAACTTCAATTTTTACGTGCTACATTTTTTAAAATGTAAATAATATAAATACTATAAAATAATTTTATAAAATTTTGGGGGGCCCCTTGTGTGTGGCTCCGCCACTAAACTTTTTGAACTTTTGTTTTTGAGAGAAAACTCTTTGAACTTAGTTGTGAATTTGAATGAAATGTGGTGTACCTCATATTTGCCGTAATCTAATCTTGGAATGTTAAAACCTGTTTGAAAAATCATCGATATATATATATATATATATATATATATAGCACAAGTCTTTAAAGAGTTGCTGCATGTCAAAAAAAAAAGCCTACCTAACATTCAGACACGTATATCTTAAAAAAGCAATACATCTCATTGTTTGGCATTGCTTAACACGTTTAAAAGCCTCTAATTATAAATAAAAAAAATTAACCGGTTAAAATTAGACGTGCACCAAGATAGAAATAGAGAGAGGCAGGCGACGAGGACACGGAGAGTAACAGAGAAAGAGAGAAGAGAGGCGATGAAATCAAAAAGTTTCAAAAAAAAGATTTTGCAGACCCAAAACCTAGGGAGAACGGTAAACATAGAAGAGCCCGGAGTGGGGACTGGTGAGTAGGGGTGTGTATGGGTCGGGTTGAGGGAATTTTTTGACCAACCCATCATGGTGGGTCAAAAAAATTTAACCCAACTCAACCCATCACATAAGTCCAACCCAACCCAACCCTAACCCACATGGGTCAGGTTGGGTCGGGTTGAACTCATGAGTTTGACAAATATTATTATTATTATTATTATATTATTATTATTAAATTATTATTATTATTATAGTATATATTATATATTTTTAAAATATATAATAATATTATTAGTATATATTATATATGTATATAATATATATTATATATAAGCACTTATAGTATATAATATTATTATTAGTATATATTAAATTTACAGCTGATTTTTAAAAAAAAAATTATTAAATATATAATATATTTTAAATATATATTAAATATGGGTGGGCCGGGTCGGGTTTAGCGGGTTTGTAATTTTATGACCCACACCCAATCCGACCTGCTATAAAAAAAAAAAAAAAAATTGTGACCCAACCCAACCCACCAAGCCTTAAAAACTTACTCAACCCGGCATGCGGGTCGGGTCGGGTTTGGCGGGTCGATGGGTTTTCTGCACACCCTTACTAGTGAGAGAGAAAAAATCTGCAACGATGAAGAGAAAAAAAAAAAAAAAACCTAAATTATATTCAATTCCCCTTCTCCTTCGACAAATTCAGAGAACGTCTTTCAATTCCTCTACTGATTAGTTTTTCTCTTTGGTTTTCATTTGTGCATTAATTATGATCAGGTTTTTATAATTTAGCTGGCTTCTTTTTTTTTTTTTTTTTTTTTTATATTTAACTTTCTGGGTTTTTTTTTTTATTAAGGTATTTGAGTTAGATTTGGTTTTGTTTTGGATATTTGGTTAAATTGATGTGTGTATCTATTTATGGTGTCTAGTTAAAACTCAGATGGATGGAATCAAAGCCCTTGGGTGTCAATGTTAACTTTCTAGGTTGATGAATATTCCAAATTGGGTTGAGTGTTGCACACCAATTGTTTGATTTGTATTGTCTTTTTTCTATTCTGATTGTTGTTTGGGATGTACAATTGTATTCTTTTGTTTTTCTATATGTCTCCAGGGGACAAGAACAGGGCACCCCAGAACTCAATCAAAGGTCTATTTCTACCCACCTTTATATTTGTCTTTCTACATTAAAAAAAAAAAAAAATCGTGACATGTGTTCTGGGTTATTATTTAATGATTCGGAAATCTATGTCCCATTCAATGTTCACATAAATGAGAACGAAAGCATGAATGCCCAATGAGTATTATCTCCCCTTTCGCTTTCCTTCAGTTTAGCCTTTTCATCACCCCTGTCAACTACTATTGTCGTTCCAACACTCCTTCAAATTCCAATGCAACCCTTCAGTTCAATTCATTCAATTATGGGTTCTTTATATATATATATATATATATTACTCCGGAAAAATTTGTTGTGTTTTAGGGTCTTTTATGAGAAACCGGGATGGATTTTTTTGAGGAGTTTTGTTTGATTCTTTGTTTGGTTTGTTCGGTATTGAGTTTCCCTTTTATTCTTTTGTTGTTTTTTCTTTGTTCTGACATATGTTAATTGATACCAAAAAAAAAAATTGTTGGCCAATAAATGAGAAATAGCAGGGCAAAGGGGAGATACTACAAATCGAGGCATGGCAAAGCCAGTACTCAATTTGATTGGTAATCTGGTACTATCTTTGTTAACTGCATTATATTTTTTAGAATTTGCTATTCCTATTCCATTGATATTGCAAGCCATAGATGGTTCTCTTAAAAAGGAACCACCATAGGCATGAGAATTACAAATTTCAAATGATTTATACATTAGCTAGAGATATAAGTGCTCAAGTTTAATATTTCCATTATTTGTGAACAAATCCTTGGAAGTTAAGAGTTCAGTACCACCAACATCTACATTTCTATAAATGCTTTACATATTTAAGCATGCCCACGTTGAAGACAAATTAGCTATATGTAGTAGAGGAATTGTACATATTATTAATAGTCTGTCGCTTTTACCCAGTTCAACAGAGCTTTGAGTTGAACAGCTGACTGAATTCAAATACAAGAATCATGAGTGTAAGCTATTATGTCCTTCACTAATCTGTTGAGAAAAGAAGAGATATTGAATCATATTGAAAGGTTTAGGTTAGCCTGATTTTCCTTTTGTTTATCTCTTTTTTTTTTTGGGTTACATTTTTTTTATTTGATGTCTCTGGGTTTGAATTAGTTTTTTCACTGCACAATATAGTTAGAATTGCTTTTGAAGTTTTTGGTTTCAATTAAATTTTTTTTCTTCAGTAAATTGCCTTGTAAAAGTATTATCTGTCTTATTTTTCTTAAAGTCTGGAACTTCACTTTTTAATTCCGTTGTACCTTTTCCTTTGTCTTGGTATTTTTAAAGTTTATATGTTTTCATTATAGATAAAAGTCTATGTTACAAAAAATATATAACGAAAGTAGTTGATGAAGAAGAAATTAGTATGCATGTATTTTTATATTTTTTTTGTGTGTCAGTAAATGGGTAACATTTAGTCAATGGGATTTGGATCTGAATTTGACATGGTAGCTGTTCCTAATTGGTAGACTCTCTTTTGAGTCCAGATTCTAGAAAGGATTAAAATTACTATTAAAATTACTTTTGATCCTTTACAATGTTATCATAAAAAAAATATATATATATATATATACACTAGCTAGGAAAAATAGGAGAATGGTCATGGGAACAATTGGAACCATCTTCTACTAGAGTTTCATTTATACTTATGTTTGATTTAGTTGCTCCAAAGGAATGGCCAATATGCATATATTATGCTATTTCTTGAGGCGCCAGTTAATTAAAGCATCAATCATTGCAGGAAACGAAAAAGTCCATAAACATTAAGAAAATACAAATGACACAAACCTTTGAAAGTTTTTTATAAAATATTTTTTAGAATTGTTATGATATAATGCTTTTATCCCTGATTATAACTAATTGTGCTCTAATGTGTTTCTTTATTACCTTACAGGGACAGTTTTTCTTAGACAATCTGACAACATTCTTAAATTTCCTGGATCAATGTTCTGCATTTAGGCGAAACTCAATGATTATTTTTATCCTGTATTTCTTTGTTTGTTGCTCTACATTTTCTTTTGGTGTAGAATTTTGTGAGACTATTTACTACTATAGTTTGATGTACATGGATTAATACTACAGGATTTGAGTATCATAATATTTTAATTATTAATTATTGTTTGTCGAAGTCACCTATATTTGCTTCTACAAAAAAACAAAGACAACTATAATCTCTCTTGGACTGCCATAATTTTATTTTGATAATCTTTTGGACCTTTGGAACATGTTTTGAATAATAAATTATTAGAGTAAAAAAAAGAAAAGAAAGAAAAAGCACTTCCTTTTTGCTTGAGTGCATGGGTGGTGGAGGAATACAAATTTTCTAAATCTTTTTCTAAAAGGACTATCTAAAATTTTGTTGACCGACCACGAAATTTCAAGATTAAATTTGGAAGTCTCTATGAAAGACTATTTGGATTCATGTCTGTTTCTTGCAAGTAATTATTTGATTTTATTTTTTGGTATTATCTTAATGAAAAAATGTTTATATTTTCAATTATCATGTCTTTTATAATAAATAAAAGTATCTCGCACATTGTGTGGGTTATAAGCTAGTATATCTAAAAGCTGAAACATAACATTTATTGTTACTACGCTCCAGTTGAGCCATATCAGCGTTTATGTCATTATCCTATTTCTTTCTAATTTTTTGACATTTATTCATTTTTTAAATATTTACACTTTCTCTAACATTTCTCCCTTCCTGACCTTTTTATCTCTTCACCACCTTTTACTTTAATATCACTCTTCATCTTCCATTTTTTTGTCTCTTCTTATTCACACCATTTTACTATAAATTTGACATTCTCTCTTTCATTCTCCACATAGTTTTTCCTCACAAAAAAGGTTATTTCTCTCTCTCTCTCTCTCTCTCTCTCTCTCTCTCTCAATTTTTTTGTTGATTTTTTATTTTTCTTGCATCTCTGCTTTAGTATAATTATGGTTTGTCATGAAATATCAAATTTCAACTTATATTCAAAGTACGACCAAAACTGCAACTTTACTTTCTGGTATTAGCAGCAACAATGTTGCTAATTGCTTCTGTTACGAATTCCAGGCGACGATTGGTATGATTTTGATCACACCGTGATGAGTATTTGGTCTAACTTTGGTGGCCTTTCTATAAAGGTACTTGAAAATTTTCTCTTAATTACATATATGAATTTGCTCCACTATCTACATAAATTGGATTTTGTCCATTTGCTTATCAACATGCACATAAATTATTGTTGACTCATTTCATCCACACCCTTTTCAAGGCAAAATAAATCATAATTATCAGAGATTAGTTCTCTTTTATTTTTTGTATGTAATTTTAATTAAAGATACATGTGCTTTAACTACATATGAAGTGAAACCACGAAATTTCAAGATTAAATTTGGAAGTCTCTATGAAAGACTATTTGGATTCATGTCTGTTTCTTGCAAGTAATTATTTGATTTTATTTTTTGGTATTATCTTAATGAAAAAATGTTTATATTTTCAATTATCATGTCTTTTATAATAAATAAAAGTATCCCGCACATTGTGTGGGTTATAAGCTAGTATATCTAAAAGCTGAAACATAACATTTATTGTTACTACGCTCCAGTTGAGCCATATCAGCATTTATGTCGTTATCCTATTTCTTTCTAATTTTTTGACATTTATTCATTTTTTAAATATTTACACTTTCTCCAACATTTCTCCCTTCCTGACCTTTTTATCTCTCCACTACCGTTTACTTTAATATCACTCTTCATCTTCCCTTTTTTTGTCTCTTCTTATTCACACAATTTTACTATAAATTTGACATTCTCTCTTTCATTCTCCACATAGTTTTTCCTCACAAAAAAGGTTATTTCTCTCTCTCTCTCTCTCTCTCTCTCTCTCTCTCTCAATTTTTTTGTTGATTTTTTATTTTTCTTGCATCTCTACTTTAGTATAATTATGGTTTGTCATGAAATATCAAATTTCAACTTATATTCAAAGTACGACCAAAACTGCAACTTTACTTTCTGGTATTAGCAGCAACAATGTTGCTAATTGCTTCTGTTACGAATTCCAGGCGACGATTGGTATGATTTTGATCACACCGTGATGAGTATTTGGTCTAACTTTGGTGGCCTTTCTATAAAGGTACTTGAAAATTTTCTCTTAATTACATATATGAATTTGCTCCACTATCTACATAAATTGGATTTTGTCCATTTGCTTATCAACATGCACATAAATTATTGTTGACTCATTTCATCCACACCCTTTTCAAGGCAAAATAAATCATAATTATCAGAGATTAGTTCTCTTTTATTTTTTGTATGTAATTTTAATTAAAGATACATGTGCTTTAACTACATATGAAGTGAAATCCACTTTTTTAATAACTTTATGGGCAGAGAAGAGTATCACTGTATCAGGATGGAGAAAGCAAGGCAGTTATTTGAGGCCAAAGAAGAATACTTCATCCACAATGGAGCAATGTTACTAGAAAAGCAAATTACCTACAACCAAGGTAAAGATATAGAGCCAATCAAGATTTTCTCTGCCAAGGACATCCAACAGGCTACTAATAACTTCAATCCTAATCTAATCCTCGGCGCTGAAATTGCAACATTCTACAAAGGAACACTAGATGAACGGGAAGTAGCTATTAATGTCAAAGTTCCTCCAACACATTGGCCCTTTGAGATGATAGTAGATTTCTTCTTAAACCAAGTCACAATAAAACAATTGATCAGCCACAAGAACGTTATGAGACTATGGTTGCTGCCTTTAAACTGAAATTCCCATGTTGGTTTTTCAGCTCATCTCTAATGGCACCCTCTTTGATCATATCCATGGTCAATGCAATGAGATTCCTTGCCGGATCTCATGGCTTGACCATGTAAGAATAGCTACTAAGATATCCTAAGCTCTTTGTTACATGGACTATGGCAGGCCAAGGCGAATAGTCTATTTGAATGTCAAATCATCAAATATATTTTGGATGAGTCCTGGACTGCCAAACTATCAAATTTTGGTTTTTTGGTTTCAATTGCACCTGGAGGAGACTTTTTTCAAAGTAATTCCATTGATGGAACCATTGGATACATATACCTAGAATATCTAGACACACAACGTGTCATCGAAAAGTGTGATGTTTATGGCTTTGGGGTTGAATTGGTGGAACTCTTAACAGGTCATCATCCCGTAGAAATGTTCCTAGGGTATATAAATTTGGTAGATTGCTTTGTTTTGTCAATGGAAGAGAATTGCATATTGCATATTGTTGATGATGTGGTGCAAAGTCAAGGAAGCAACGAAGATATTCAAGCATTCACTGAGCTTGCATTGAGATGCATCAAAAAGAAGGGAGATGAGAGGCCGGCCAAGAGAGAAGTAATGCTAGAGCTTAGGCAGATACAACACCTCATATGGTCAAAACAAAATAATGAAACTGGTTCAGCCCAAACACCGTTAAAGTCATGCAACTGAATTGTCATTGTTGGCATTAGAAGCCCATTTTATTGTCTACTAAGCTTGTAAACTTTAGCGTATTATTATATATTTGGGTAGGGGTTGGTTTCATTGGGATAGAAGCAACCACTGGCTGATCAAATTGCAAAATATGGTACTTGAGGACAATTTGCTTGACACATTATAATTCATTGCCGTATGATCTCCCTAATGCAGTTTTGTCAATAACTGAATTGTCTCCGGCAATAATTTCATTGGCATGTGGTCCAATTCTAGCTCAAATGTCCACACCACTGATTTGTACTCAATATTGTGTATATAAACACCTCTATGTAATGCATCAAATCAACATAGTGTAGCAAATAACATAGATCATGTTTTTTTTTTCTTAATCCTGTTTGTTTTTATCTTTATTTTTTTTCAAATAGTATAAGAGCCTATCAATCTATGGCAAGCCATTTACTGGTCTATGCCTCAATTGAAGCCTTCATTTTCAAATCAGAGTTTCTTTTACCACCAAACTCATAATAAACATGAACTAATCAAATCCACAATAAACCCCATTTTTTGTGCGTCAAAAAAACATTACCATTCACTCTATCTTGTGCAAATTCCATAGCAAGTATCTTCGTTGCCTTTCAAAGGTTCTTCATTTCAAATTCTAAAGTCAACTGGTCACCTCATCCAATTAGATGTTCAAACTTGTAATTAGGTTTCTTAATTTGATAAGTGGAACTTCAATTTGACAAAAAAAATCATTAAGAACAGCAATAGCACAAAATTTGGCCTAAGTCCTAATCTTAACGATTTTAATTCTTTGATTTATCCCAAATCTTGATGTTTTCTCCCAATTGGTGTTACCAAACCCTAAATAAATATCCCAATTACTTATTATTTTATCCAATTTGGTTACATCCTAACCGGATTGAAAAACCATAATTTTAATAANGTGTGGATTAACAACTGTTTTTTTCTTCTTCTTTATATATAAATTTTTTCTTATTGAATTATAAACTAAATACTTCAAATGAATATAATATTTTGGGATTCAACAAACAAATCAATATATATTTTTTTTGTATGTTAACAATTATTATTTTTTAATTTCCTTTCTTATTGAATTACAAACAATTTATAAAGACGGCTAAACTAAATACTTTAAACGAACATGATATTATGGGATTGAACAACAAATCAATATATATATATATATATATTTTTTTCTGTGGGTTAACAATTGGCTTTATTTTTTTATTTTTTATTGAAGTATAAATAGTTTTTAGAGAGCTAAACTAAATACTTCAAATGAACATAATATTTTGGGAGTCAACAATAAATAAATAAATAAACTATTTAAGAGGAACATGAAATTTTGAAAATGATCATACTTTTTTGAAATGAAATGTAAATATTGGGAGAGAAATTATAGAAGCAAAACTTTTTGATTCCTAAGGAGATGGGGATATATAAAAGAATAGATTTTACAACATGCAAAGCCTTTCACCTACACGCGGGAGGGTCAAGCCTAGGTCATAATATGTAAGGTAATAAATAGGATTGGGCTTTTTATAAGGTTTAGTTTATTTTTAAAAGGTAGTCCATTGTTTAGAGTAATTGTCAATAATAGCCCATATTTTATGTAACAGTAAAAATAAGTTAGTGTGATCTATTGGGTAACAGTTAAAAAAACTTAATGAAAGAGATTAAAAAAGTTAAATGCAAAATTAAAGCGCCACATGGCGAGAGCTTATGCACTCTCGCATAAGGTCTCTCCTTTTATATATATATTGATTGACTAGTCGTGGACCTACGTGATGCGTGTGAATAAATAATTATTTTGTAATTTTGATATAATGTATAATTTTATTTCCTAAATTTGTTGAAGATAATTTACTCTCACAAAAAATTAAACAATTTCTAAACTTGTTATGTTAAGTGGTCCATATTATTCTAAATTATGTTATAGTGCGTTATGTTTCATAATTTTTTTTTTTTTTTTTTACAACTAAGCTTTTTAAGTTTCAAATATATTATTCAAATTTCTCATTCTCTTAAAGGAGATTATCATTATAATCAAAACTCATTACAAAATTACACTTGATATTACTCAAATAATTGATAGGCACATGCAAATACCTAGCCAAGATTGTGTTTTGATATATATTCAAATTCTCACTTCTAAAATGACTAAGTATTAACTCAAAAAATAATTAAACAAAAGCTATAAGAGAGAGAGAGAGAGAGAGAGAGAGAGAGAGAGAGAGAGAGAGAGAGAAGAGAGAGAGGGAACTCAAAAAACACAACACCAAAAAGTATTAAACCAAAATAGAGTTATAAGAAATACAATGATTCATCAACTTAAAGTAAAGTTGCAAGAAAGAATAAAAAACAAAACAATCTTAATTAAGAACTCAAAAGGTGAAGCATAAAAATATTATTTCCCATATAATATTTATTGATATAATTTTGTACATAAACTATGTTAGAAATTTGACAAATTTTCTTAATATCCAAACTTTCTCTCTCTAATATCAAAAGCGTAGAAAATGTATATAAAAAATGGATAAGCCATAGAAAAAAAAATGAAACAACTACTTTCAAGATCTAAAATACAATAAATCCACATTTTTGAAGGAAAAAAAAAAAGGTTACCTTTAATACTTCAAATATAGAAAGCGTATCTCAAAATTTTATAAATTAAATGTTAGGAACCCGGTGGTTCCTAATGAGGATTGATGGGAATTATAGGGGAATGGATGGGGATTGTAGGGAAATTGACTTAATTCGAGGTAGTCACCCTCCATAGAGAAATAGAGAGATTAAGAGAGAGAGAGAGAGATATGCACTAATGCACTACAAATTGGTTTATTCTTCATTGATATCTCATATTGGATTACAATCATGTATTTATAGGAGACTAGCACTAATCTCATTGGCCCACATGGCCTCATCCTATTGGTTCTATTATTCCCCATGTGCATTAATAATTCCAACATGTGCTAAATGTGATTAACATGTCTTATCCTATTGGTTCTATTATTCCCCATGTGCATTAATAATTCCAACATGTGCTAAATGTGATTAACATGTTTAGAATTGTAACTAACTAACTAACTAAATCTCAATACACCAATGATTATCCATATGCTTATAACATTCCTAACATTTCCCTCCCCTTGAAAACACCTTGCCCACAAGGTGTTGTTGTGAAATAGCATCTTCATCAAAGGAGATCTTCCAATGGACCAATACTGTAGTGACATTTTGATCACCATATTCATGCATTTCTCTTTGACAAGCGATCCCGTGCATATGAAGGTTTCTTCTTCGTAGATCTTCAAAATTTGCTCGAATTCTTGAGCCTTCAATGGTTCTTCAATCTTCAAGGTCTCATTGGTTCTTTCAACCTTGAAATGTTCTTGTATCCTCAAGACCTCATTCGATTCTAGAACCATTAAAATTGTTGGCACTTGTATCTTGGATTCTTGGATCACCGACACTTGGATTGCCACTTCTTGAATCATAGACTCTTGAATGGAAGCCTCCATTGGTGCATCAAGAATGGGTTCTTGGAAGATCATCATCACCTTCTTTGTTGGTTCTTTCGACTGAACTTCAAGGGCAGTATGTACATGTACATCATCATCCACTTTGACACAAAAATCAACATCTCGGCTTGTAACAACAGTAGTAGATTCTTGGAACTTGATTTGTTCTTCGACTTTCATTGAATCAAGAGATTGTAACTCTTCTTCGAACATGTTTTCAAGATCCTCTTGCACTCTTGAAAGTTGTTCCTTCATG
This sequence comes from Quercus suber, assembly GCF_002906115.3. Taxonomy (NCBI): domain Eukaryota; kingdom Viridiplantae; phylum Streptophyta; class Magnoliopsida; order Fagales; family Fagaceae; genus Quercus; species Quercus suber. The sequence goes on from NW_027069613.1 coordinate 448,911, forward strand.
GCCATATTAGATTCAGCCAAGGCCTTCATCTTCTTTGAAATATCCTTGGATTCTTCTAAGGCTTTGTTCAACAATTCTTGTATTTTTTTCAAAAGTTTTCTTTCATCACAATTGCGCATCTCAAGATCAACGGCTCTGATACCATTTGTTAGGAACCCGGTGGTTCCTAATGGGGATTGATGGGAATTATAGGTGAATGGATGGGGATTGTAGGAAATTGACTTAATTCGAGGTAGTCACCCTCCATAGAGAAATAGAGAGATTAAGAAGAGAGAGAGAGAGAGATATGCACTAATGCACTAACAAATTGGTTTATTCTTCATTGATATTCATATTGGATTACAATCATGTATTTATAGAGACTAACTCTAATCTCATTGGCCACATGGCCTCATCCTATTGGTTCTATTATTCCCCATGTGCATTAATAATTCCAACATGTGCTAAATGTGATTAATATGCCTCATCCTATTGGTTCTATTATTCCCATGTGCATTAATAATTCCAACATGTGCTAAATGTGATTAACATGTTTAGAATTGTAACTAACTAACTAAATCTCAATACACCAATTATTATCCATATGCTTATAGCATTCCTAACATAAAAAAAAAAAAAAAAAAAAAAAACACAAAAATGTGAAAATTTTCCCAAACCAAACCCCTGCAAAACTATGATTCAAAACCTAAAAGGAATATATATATATATATATATCCAAATTTTCTCACCCTCATATCAAACAGAAAAAATGTATACAAACTCTTTTATAACCGAAATCCAAAGCCCAACAAAACCATGATTCAAAAGTTTAAAAATAAATAAGTAAATAAAATCTCATAAAAATCCAAATTTTCTCTCCTTAATATCAAAACACAAAAATGATATCTCAAAATTTTATAATCAAATAGAAAAAAAAATGAAAGAAATAAATTTCTACAAATTTGGCGAACTTCAGCTTGTCAATCACTTGCCACCTCGGATAGGCCATAGCTAATTGGAACAACAAAAGAAAAAAGAAATAAGGAATAGGTTAGGTACTAAATAAACTAAAAAGATCACAAATACTGAAATGCAAGGTGATTCCCTACTTCTATTCCCTAAGAAAAACTCTTTTTTTTTTTTTTTTTTTTTTTTTTTTTTTTTTTTTTGCAGTTCCTATTGTGCAACAATTCCTGAAGTGTCAATGCTCATCATGTTTGTCATAAAAGGAACTCAATTTGATTGATAGTGATAAAATCAAAAGAGAAATCAACGTTGGTATTGGATATTTTTCTTCTTCTATCACCCACTTTATGATCCTGTGATAAGTAGCATACATAGATTCAGTGCAAAATGCACCACTTCTCGTTGGAGTTTTAATGGTCATTGGATATTGACATATGCCAAAACCTTTAAATTTCTTAGTGATAATGATTTAGGGAAAACTATCACTACCACGAAAATTCTAGCAAGAAGATTCTTTAAAAAAAAAAACCAAGAATGACATTTCAATGTAATACATAAAGACCTGTACATTTCTTTGATGGACTTAAAGTAGCATTATATGAAAAAATTGTAGCAATGGAAAAAACAGCTCCAATGAAGCCTATTCATACGTAACTCAAAAGTATCAGTATCAACTCCTTTATTGCTTCTACAACTGCATTTAGTTTCCAATTATGAGCTCCAAGAGAGTGAGACTTGAATAAACTATAGTAGCTAGATCCACTACAATTCTTTTATTGTATTCTTCAGCATGGCTTTGAGAGTATTTTTGTTGGTTTATGGAACCAATGTTGTTGGTACTTGAGATCTTCGATGGCACATCACCAACAAAATTAACCGGGAAAACCTAAAAATATGCGGGATAAAAAAAAAGAAAAAAAGAAAAGAAAAGAAAAAGAACTAACTTGAGATGAACTTTCCAAATTTGCAAAAGTGGGGTAGAACAATTGCAAATATATGTAGGCAACAAATCAATTGTAAAAAAAAAAAAATTATAATAGTATATGAACAGTTTTCATAATTACTTGATTGGGGGGAGAGAGAGAAAGTCATAGAGTTGAAGGAAGTTTGAATTAAAAGTGAATTGAATTTACGTTAAAAAAAATTATAACAAGGTGGCAATTGAATGGTTTTCATGACTGCTTGATTGAAGAGAGGAGAGTCATAGAGTTGAAGGAAGTTTGAATTAAGGGTCAATTGAATTTATGGGAAAGAAAAAATTTAGGGAAACATTAATTGAGAGAGAGAGAGAGAGAGAGAGAGAGAGAGAGATATAATGTGATGGTGTAATAAATGGGAAAATGCTAATTGCAAAAGGAAGGAAAAAAGAAAAAGAAAAAGAAAAAAAAAACTAATGTGGCCGCTGATGTAGCTTAACAAGAGTGTAGTAAAAATAAATACTACGCTTCAGCTTTTAAATATGTATAGATATAGACAAATTGGAAAAAAAAAAAAAAACAAAAAAACAAAAAAAACAAAAACAAAAACAAAAACAAAAACAAAAACAAAAAAAAAAAAACAAAAAAAAAACAAAACAAGGGAAGTATTTTTCAAATACCTTTTCCAAAGAAGGCGTATGATCATGTACAAGAAAAAGATTGCATAGATGTATTACACAAACATAGAGTTGTCAAAGAAATTTGGAGGTGGAAGTCATAGGAGTAAAAAGCTTAGTGACATAGCAATGATCGATGATACTGATAGTTGTAATAGAGCAAGACTTAATAGGCCAATGGTACTAAACCTTAACCGTACTCGAGAACGCAGTTCAAATGATAAATGTTTACGATGATCAACCCCTTCACTTATAAATGTTTTTTTCTCACTCGGTTGTTGGGCTTAACGGTAATGTTTTTTCTTTTTGCTAAACTAATGGTGATGTTGCTACTACAACTACTATGCAAGAATTTGGGAGACATCTTCCCAACAAATGTCAGTGCCTCGGATGAGCATACAATTGAGCTTATAGGTACTAATTTAATAATTGTACTAATTCAGCAATTAGCTTGGTTAGAGTATCTATATGTATGGCTATGACATGCCTAAAAGTGTATTGAATCTTCGCTTAGGCTAAAGTATAGTCACCCTTGATGTACTCATAAAATATGATAGTGATGTACTCATGATAGTGATTAAAAAGAAATATTTTCTTTGACAGAGGTTTGATCAAAATAAATTCTTAAAATTACCCATGTGTTTTTCTTTTTGGTGTTTTGTTAAAGTTACATTAACACTTACAGTTTTTGCAAACTCAACTAACTAGGATTCGCAATTTTGAAGCCCTGTCTACCATATGACTTTTTTTTTTTTTCGACATGCATATCAATATTTGATAGACATAAGAGCACTGATTGGATTTACTTTACTTTTGAAAATATGTTGCAACATTTCATATTAGCTTTTTATTTATCTTAACCATGTAAGGAAATAATCAATAAAGGAGGAGCTTATGTTGTATGGTCATAAAAATAATTTCTTATATAATATTTTAAAATAAATTTATATCGTTCCCGTGCATCGCACAGGACATCAGCTAGTATATATTGTTGGGAAATTTAGACCCCAGTTGATAGAATTAATAAGTTTTAAACCCAAGTTGTTAATTAGATTTATTACGAATAAACTTTGTTAAAACAAACAAACATCAATATCATGTCAAAATCATGCAGCAAAAAAAGTAAATAAGATAAGATATGATGACCCAGGAAAACTAATGAAACCAACCAGTTTCACAGTAAAAAATCTGGGGGGAAACCTTCCCGAAAAGCAATTCACTATAGTAAAGAGAAGTTTCAGATCTAGTACAAAACCTTTGTCCCTAGACTCTACAATCCCCGTAGATGAACTCACAGCAAAAACCTTCTACTGCTTCAGAACCTCTGAACTCTTCAATATATGAACGCCACCCTTTTATGATACACGGAACCCAGTACGTGACTAATTTCTTTGCACGAATCCCAGTACGTGACTCACTCACCAACTTAAGGAAGAAGAATGTTGGCTGCAAAGTTCTTCACTTCATCAACAATGAAAATCAAGAAGCACTTGGTTACAAAACCCTAAGGCGTAAAGACGCAGTAGCTTCTTTCAAAGAGAATAAGGCATCGGTCACCTTTTACATATGTTCTCCTTGTATTCTCTTATGTGACGACCTCTAAAATAAGCCTTATATAGGTCTAGGATTGTGAGAAAAGAAACTCTACTCAAATACATAAGCCTGGCCCAAAAATAGAAATCTGAATTTCCGTAACCTCGACAGATAACAGGTGTCGAGCAGGTGTCAAGAAGGTGTTGAGGTTTAATGAATCTCAATAGATACAGCTATCGAGAAGGTATCGAGAAGGTGTCGAGGGGACAGAAGTTTTCTCGATCGATCGACCAGCTATCAAGAAGCTATCGAGATTGCGATAAGAATCACCTGAAGAGCTCGACAAATAGCCAGGTGTCAAAGAGGTGTCGAGCAGCTATCGAGCTTTAAAATTCAGCACTTTCTCATTTGATTCTTGGACAGACTTGCATGGCTTTAATACTTGAACTTGAAACAAGGTTTCTTGAAGTATTAAACACATCCTAGATCTACCAAAATACAAGTAAAGTACATTTTGTCAAAGGATTAGCCAACTACATAAAATATTGACATATGTTCCTAACAAGTGAACCACATATGTCCTAACATATATAAAAACAGAGACCTCATGTGAGAAAGCATGAGGTTCTGCCAAGTGGCACATTGTATGACATTCTTTTCATTTAGACTTCCACCTTATTTACATTTAGCATTTATGTCAAACTATTAAGTAATGACAAATGCATTTATTTAAATGTTTTTTTTTTAAAATGGGAAAACGCAAAATTTTTTATATATTTATAACTTATTGCTTTAAATTGATACGGATGGATCTAAAAAGTCATGGAAAATATAAGAATTAAGAAAACTTTTCAATTTTGTGCATAAAACTAACTACAACGCAGAATTGCAAGAGCCAGATTCAATGAATTAGGTAAATATTATTTGTCTCCACATTTGTCCAATATAAATCCTCATTTTCATTGGACTTAGAAATTAAATTCCATAATTTTTCTCACAATATCTTTGGTCTTCTTTTTGAGAGGTATGTTAATTTTCAAAATATTATGTTCATTTTAAATATTTTGTTTAGATTTTATGTATAGGTTTTTACTTATGTAGCATTGTAATGTATTTAGGCTTATTTTTTCATATTATGTGCCAACGTATATTTTGGATATTCCGTATGATGCATATACTTGGTAAGGATTTGTTTTTGGCTAATTTTAGTTCAATTAAAATTTGTAGGTGACAATGTGAACTGTGTGATTTGGTGACATTTCTTGGTTGAATGAATTAGAAGAATTTTCCCCCAATGTATTTAGTTTAAATTTAGTTTTAGTAGAAAACTTCATAGATTAACTGTGACTAACAATAATAGTATTCATAAAATCAATAAGACATAAATAATTTCTTACAAAATTGATCAAAATACGAGCTAGTAGTTCCAAAAGGCAGTAGGTAATAGGAGGTCATCTTGTTCCATTTTTAGCACGGGTTAGAGTAATGGCGGTTACATTTACATCACAGACACAAAATGAGAAGAAAGTTTCTTCTCTCTTCCTAGTTCCTCCTCCTTTTGAGGCCAAAGAATTAGACAACAAAACTCAGAAACACTTTTTTTCTTATTTTCAGAACACGAATACATCATTTCCAACCATGTAACAACTGTACGTGTCATTTTTGGAAAAAAAGGAATTTGGTATTTGAATAAAAAAGAATCGCAAAGTCATTCTGTCTATTTTTTTTTTATTTCTTTTATTTTTCAGAAGCCCATTCTGTCTAAATTGACTATATTCAATTGAAAGGTTATCGTCCTGAAATGGCAAAACCATTCTACTTTCCGTTATTGAAGGATGACCAATTATCTGTATCGTCCAAAGACACAGCAAAACTGAGTTATAAAGCAGAGTCTCTTTACTATCTCCAGTCACAAAATTTTATTCTTTGGTTTTGTGACTTGAGAGAGTTGATAGGGAAAAAAAAATGGCCCTTTCTTTTCTCCCCTCGCTTCTTTTATCCCTTGTTGTTTTCTTTCTTTTGCATACCACCACCAATGGCGCTAAAAAGGTAACAACATTTTGGTTTCTGATCAATGTTGTCATTCAAAGTTCTATGTTTTCTGTTTCCATGAAAAGGTTTTGATATTTTATGCATGTGAATAAAATTTCAAGTTCTAAATGTATGTCATTACCAGTATTGATCTGGGTATTTGATAGACTTCTATAACTGTTTCATCAATGGCCTCAATTTTTACTTCTTGGTGCAGTCTTATGTTGTGTACATGGGAGCACAATCGCATCTATTTGATGCTTCATTGCAAGAACTTGACACTGTGACGAATTCTCATTTAGACTTGCTTGGATCATTCGTAGGAAGGTATAAAATTTGATAACAGGCGTCCTGTATAACTTATGTTCCTATTTCTTTTTTCTTTTTGGTCAATGTTGAATAAAAATGACAACTTTGTTATTTATAAATTTCTTCCACAGTACTGTGAAGGCTAAGGATGCAATCATTTACTCTTATACAAGACATATCAATGGTTTTGCTGCAATGCTTGATGAGAAAGAAGCAGCAGAGATTGCAAGTGAGGAATACAATCTAATTCAGTTCTCTGGATTTTTATATTGATGGCTCTGTTTTCCTCTGTTTCTATCCCTGCTGCAAGCTAAATTTATGCAGTTGGGACCATGTCTGACAATGGCTGTGTTTTCACTTGCAGAGGATCCAAAAGTAATATCAGTCTTCCCAAACCTACCAAGAAAACTGCACACAACCCGGTCATGGGAATTTCTTGGGCTTACTAAGGATGGACAATGAAAGGGGAAAAATCTCTTAAGCCCAAGTAGACGGATCCATCGTTTGCACGGCCCTATATGGACGGACCTATTGTGAACGGGCCGGACACAGACGGGCTGAATTATGCTGGGCTAGATTGTCCATGGGCCTGTTGAGCCCCTAAGGAGGGATATTTTGGCCCATTCTCGTAAGAGCCCAAATAGAGTCCTTGCGCTAGTAGGACTTCGGAGATCTGGTATACTTGGTAAAAATCTTCCGCGTAAGGAGGAGACTTGTTCATCACGTTTTGGACTCCATAGGAAGAGTCCTATAAGGAAAAGACTTCCGCATCAAGGAAGGGATGTCAATCTCAAGCCACTATAAAAGCCCCAATACCCTCATAAGCCAAGGTACGCATAATTAACCCTCTCTAGCACTCTAGAGTTGTGAGCACTCTTTCTGACTTGACCTTCGGAGGGTATTTGGCCGGCACCACACCGGTGCTCTCTATTAGGTCCTCTTTTTTCTGTGCAGGTGTCGTCTCGAGGGTGCGAGCATTGTGCAACCCACTGTTGATATTTTCGGCATCATCAGACAAATTCCTGATTCATCAGCATGGAAAGCAGGGAGGTATGGTGAAGACGTAGTCATTGGAACCCTTGACACCGGTAAGTCTTATATTCTCTTTTACTTCAAGATTGATTGCTTTTTCCTTCCACAAAGTGTGAAGAAATACAAAAATGTTGCATGCACGTTTCTAGCCCAACTAACTTCTTTGTACAAGCCCTTAAAGTTGGCTATGATGAAAACCATATGCTTTGTATTACTGCTTTGACATGAACATATGTGACTCCAAACTCATTAGATCAATTATCAGGTCAATTTTGATATATTTCAAACCAACGTATGACGTTTCTTAGTTGATTTGACCAACCCAATTTTATATTTTTCAGATTGTAACGTGCTGAACTCATGTTACAAAATAATGTATACTAGAGATTCATGGCATGTTTGATTTTTAACAACCCATAGTACCATATATATATATATATATAATAAATATACCTTTTGTATTATGGTTGTAACTCTCTCTCTATTAATTCCTCCATTGCTTAGGTCATCCACATTCACTTATTCTTATCTTTGTTATCATTAACAACTTTCAACTGTTAGAATCACGAGAGAAATAAATCTCAATTATCCACACATATGCAATATGTTCACATGTATATATAAAAAATATTTGTGCAAATTTTCCTATGTTAATTGCTATTTTGTTTTGACATTTTATGGTGTACCCTCTTTTTTCAATGGGATTGTGCTAGGTGCTTGGCCGGAATCAAGAAGCTTCCAAGATACTGGGTTGGGTCCCGTCCCAGCCAAATGGCGTGGCATCTGTCAACCTGGCCATGAAGATGGAGTTCGTTGCAACAGGTCTTCTTTTTTCCCTCACTTATGCCAATTTTCTCTAACACCCCCCCCCCCCCCCCCCCCCCTCCCTCACTCTTGCCAATTTTCTCTAACAAATTTTGAATAGGAAATACCTCATCTGATTGTGTGTATTGCCTTAATGAGTTCATATTGAAAGAGTTTATGATTACTATCAAGAAGTTTATGTTGAAACCAAAAAAAGACAGTTTCGATTTGGATAACAGAAATGAGTTCATATTAACTTCGTGGGAATTATCATGTCTTAAATGCTTAAGTAAATTTTCGAAGCAAAGAACCACATGGAATGGCTTCTAATGTAATATGATTAGATAGAAATCACCCTCTAGTCGTTCTTGTTAAGTCAATCTGGTATTTGCTTGTATTACTACTAAGAAAGGCTTCCTTATACTCTATTCTCATATGTTCACATTTGAATATGGCCCGGCTTCACCCATTTTAATTGTTATGTATGCAGGAAGTTGATTGGAGCTCGGTACTTCAACAAAGGTTATGCAGCAGATTTAGGAACTCCTCTTAATAAATCCCTTAACTCTGCTCGTGATTTGGACGGCCATGGCTCCCATACCTTATCTACCGCGGGTGGTAACTTTGTACCCCACACTAGTATTCTTAACATTACCAATGGCACTGCATCAGGTGGATCACCAAGAGCCCGTGTGGCCGCCTACAAGGTCTGCTGGCCAGTCCCCAATACGGATGGTGTGTGCTATGATGCAGATATCATGGCTGCCGTTGATGCTGCAATAAGTGATGGTGTTGATGTGCTCTCAATGTCTATTGCTGGCGCTGGTGGCATTGAATTTTTCAGGGATGGGATATCAATAAGTTCCTTCCATGCTGTTAAGAATAATATTGCTGTGGTTTGCTCAGCGGGCAATGATGGACCAACTCCGGAGACTCTATCAAATGTGTCTCCATGGATTTTAACAGTTGGGGCTAGTACAACAGACAGGAATTTTGCTAACTATGTTTCTCTTGGCGACAAGAAGCAAATCGAGGTATTGTGTATCTTATTTTTCACAGTTCATGCATAAAAATATTCAAGGGATTAGTTTCAGTATGCATATAACACGAAAGTGAGTTGTGGCTAGCTAAGTTCTAAGCTGTTCGCTTATTCAGCTATGCCCTTAACATTGAATCTCCAACAATTAGATGATTCTTAATACTAAAGTGCTTTGCCCTTGGCATTGCAGTTGGAATAGGTGGGAGTTCAATCCTACCATTTTTTTTCCCATATAATGCATATTCAAGAGAGCATTATTGATAAACTAGTTCTGGAAAGACCAGGAATTTTTTTTAAATTCTTTCAAATGCAACTTTTGATATATAAGTTATCTTTATTCATAGCATGAAAAACAATTGTAGTGACATTCCTAATTTTCATTGTTAGGGAATAAGTCTTTCAGCTTCAGGCGTACCAGGTGGAAAGTTCTATCCATTGATCAGTGCTGCAAATGGTAATTATGCAAACACATCCACCACATCCGCGTAAGCACAACCACTCCATGTCCTCAATCTAACGCAAACATAATTTTGTAATATCAAGTTGTATGATTACCTTTCCTCAATTCTCTACCATTTTTTTTTCCCAATCTTTCCTGGTAGTCTACTTTGTTTTGCTGGAAGTCTTGATCCCAAAAAGGTAAAAGGCAAGGTTGTGTTGTGTCTACGAGGGGAGAATGCAAGAGTTGAAAAGGGCAGTGAGTGTCTTAGGGCAGGTGCTGTAGGTATGATATTGGCTAATAATGTGACTGATGGGAATGATCTTTCAGCTGATCCTCATGTGCTACCTGCTTCACATATCAACTACACTGACGGCCAAATCATATTTGCTTACCTTAATAGAACCAAGTACTCATCTTTTTCACTTCTTACAGTCATTTTTGAACTAGTTAGACACAAGATTATTTTCTAACAAATTATAATTGTTACAAATGGATATTTCTTTGTAATAGGAACCCCACTGCTTCCGTTACTGATGTAAAGACACTATTAGGAGTAAAGCCAGCACCATTTATGGCTGCATTCTCGTCTAGGGGACCCAGTACCATTGAGCCAACAATTCTCAAGGTCTGCTAAGCAATTCAATCTTCAACATTCTTCTTTTTTTTCATTCTTCTTTTTTTTTTTTGGCATTATTTTCAAGTATGCATCATGTGCAGATTCTCTTATGTGCTTAACTCTTTGTGTTAATTGCAGCCTGATATCACTGCACCAGGAGTGAGCATACTTGCTGCTTACACCGAAGCAGCAAGTCCCACTGGATTAGATAATGACAAACGCCGGTTTCCTTACTCTGTACTCTCTGGCACTTCCATGTCATGTCCTCATGTTGCTGGCATTGTTGGCCTTCTCAAAACACGGTACCCTCACTGGAGTCCATCAGCTATCAAATCTGCAATCATGACTACAGGTAAACATTCTCTTTAAGTTCATATTGCAAATCCTTCGTGCTGTGAAGTCAGAGAAGTGTCACACATTCTTCTTCACCACCTCTAATCTTTCCATTTCCATTTTCAACTCCAGCAAAAACCCAAGATAACACCAGGAAGTCAATTCTGGACTCATCCACTGTCGAAGCTACACCATTTGCCTATGGTTCAGGAATTTTTGGGTGGGCCATTTGGTCCCTCTCGATCTCCTAGGCTTTGCCTATGAATTCGATGGGATTTAAACCCTGTATTCCTGTAACATCTACTCCTTGACAAATGACATGTACTCATCATCGTTAGGCTAAGAAGGATTCAAACTTAAAAGTTTTTTTTTTTTTTTTAATGTTAACTTAAGTTTTTAATTACTATAGATTTTAACTTTTTATTTTGTGGATAGAATACAATAGATTTTACTTGTTAAACTAAACTTTTTTTTTTTTTGAGAGGGATTGTTAAACTAAACTTGAACCTACAGTTTCTCAAAAAAAAAAACTATAACCCACATTTTATATACCATGTTGAACCAACTCAAGATTCTTCAATGTTGAAGTTCACAGTTGAAACCAACTCTTTGAACATAGCTGTGAATTTGAATGAAATGAGGTGTACCTCATATTTGCCGTAATCTAATCTTGGAATGTTGAAAACCCATTTGAAAAATCATCATCAATATATATCTATATCGATCTAAAAGCTGAAGCATTGCATTTATTGTTGCTATATTCCAGTTGAGTCACATCAGCGTCCACGTCATTATCCTATTTCTTTCTAATTTTTTTATAATAATTTTTTAACATTTATTCATTTTTTAAATATTTAAACTTTCTCTAACCTTTCTCCCTCCCTTATCTTTTCATCTCTCCACTACCTTTTACTTTAATATTACATTTCATCTTCCCTTATTTTGTCTCTTTTTATTCACACTCTTTTACTATAAATTTGACATTCTTTCTTTCATTCATTCTTCGCGTAGTTTTTCCTCACAAAAAAGGTTATTTCTCTCTCTCTCTCTCTCTCTCTCTCTCTCTCTCTCTCTCACAATTTTTTTGTTGATTTTTTATTTTTCTTGCATCTCTGCTTTAGTATAATTGTGGTTTGTCATGAAATATCAAATCTCAACTTATATTCAAAGTACGACCAAAACTGTAACTTTACTTTCTGGTATTAGCAGTAACAACGTTGCTAATTGCTTCTGTTATGAATTCTAGGCGATGATTGCTAAGATTTTGATTACACCATGACGAGTATTTGGTCTAACTTTGGTGGCCTTTCTATAAAGGTTCTTGAAAATTTTCTCTTAATTACATATATGAATCTGCTCCACTATCTGCTTAAAATGGATTTTGGCCATTTGCTTATCATCATGTACATAAATTATTGTTGACTCATTTCATCCACATCCTTTTCAAGGCAAAATAAGTCATAATTCAAAAAATAAATAAATAAATAAATAAATCATAATTATCCGAAATTAGTTCTCTTTTATTTTTTGTATGTAATCTATATCTATATCTATATATTACTAAAAGTAGAAGCGTAGCATTTAATGCTGCTACTCTCATGTTGCATCGCATCAGCTGCCATATCATTTTTAAAAAAAATAGAATTTGTCCTTTAATTTTAAAATGGTTTTTACAATTTTCTGCCCTATAAATATCAACCCTATAAGTGCAGTCCACTACTTATTTATTTACTTCCACTACAATTAATCCAACCCACCTCTTATTTATTTAGTTCCACTATCAAGCCCAACTCAAAGCCTTTTCAATTCAGCTTAAAGGAAAAAAATAAAAATAAAAACATTGAAACCGGTTTTGTGTAAGCCTTTTCAACTTAAAGGAAGGAAAAAAAAAAAAAAAACGTGTAAGCCTTCAGGGTTTTGCGTGACCAAATAGAAACGTGAGGAGACAGAGAGTTTGAAGATTGTAACGTGGAGGGAAGCTTAAAGGGAGGGGAAAAAAAAAAGGTTGAAGCCTTCAGGTATTGCGTGAGAAAACAGAGAGTTTGAAAGCTACCCACCTTCCTGCTCTACCGTTTCGTAGTAACAGCTACCTATCTGATTTCCTTCCTTCTTGTTTTCCTTTCCACACGGTGTATAAATACTGATAGTGTAAGGTTGAATTTAATCAACCATCTAATTGGCTCTATTCCGTGACCAATTTGCTTGTAATTTAGCACTTAGTAACCCTGTATTTAGGTGGGAAAATTGTAAGGGTAGTGTGTGAGAAGATGTGAAGAAAAGCTCAAGAGTGTGCAAAAAAAAAAAAAAAAAAAAAAACGTGTAAGCCTTCAAGGTTTTGCATGACCAAATAGAAACGTGAGGAGACAGAGAGTTTGAAGATTGTAACGTGGAGGGAAGCTTAAAGGGAGGGGAAAAAAAAAAGGTTGAAGCCTTCAGGTATTGCATGAGAAAACAGAGAGTTTGAAAGCTACCCACCTTCCTGCTCTACCGTTTCGTAGTAACGGCTACCTATCTGATTTCCTTCCTTCCTATTTTCCTTTCCACACAGTGTATAAATACTGACAGTGTAAGGTTGAATTTAATCAACCATCTAATTGGCTTTATTCTGTGACCAATTTGCTTGTAATTTAGCACTTAGTAACCCTGTATTTAGGTGGGAAAATTGTAAGGGTAGTGTGTGAAAAGATGTGAAGAAAAGTTCAAGAGTGTGCAAGAAAAACAGAGTCTCGCGACTAGGACTCGCGGGTGGTTCGCGACTAGCAAGCTGCGAAAGGCAGTCACGTGAGAGGCACACTGGAAAGCTGAAGAGTCGCACCAGCTGTCACGCTACAGGACAAAAGTTCCAGTCTGGCCAGGCCGTTACGTCGCAACTTGATTTCGCGACTTGGCCAAGCCGCGAGATCAAGTCGCCAACTTGCGTTGTTTGGCAAAAACTGACGTTTTGCATTCCCTTCTCACCCTACTATATATACACCCTTATACCCATCATATTGAGAGAGCTTCCAGAGAGAATTTTGTGAGAGAAAACCCTAGAGAAATACAAGATTGATTCATCCCCAATCTTCATCTAAAGAGACTCTACAAATTCCTCTACTCTCTTCCTCTCCATTGTCATACCCTTGAGAGGTCATTTACCAAACCCTTGTCTCACCACACCTACGTCTATGAGAAGGTCCATTTAGTGCTTTGGGAAGCAGTTTGGAAAGGAACCAATATACATTGGTTGATGCTATGGTCAAGAAGCGGAATCCGGGAAGCTAGAGAAGAAATAGGTTCGGCGTAACCTCGTTGGAGCAAGAAGCTTGGAGGGCTTAGGTACTTGGGTATATTAGACTTAGAGGGTCTTTTGCTGTTCATGTATCCCAACTACATTCTTTAGTGGATTATTTGACCGCTTGGAAGGCGGCGGAGAGGTTTTACGCTGAGGACTTCGGTTTCCTCTTCGATAACACATCGTGTGTTGTTCGTGTGTTTGCATCTCTCTTTCTTTTATCTTTGCCTTATATTTACTGATGTGGATGTGTTTATATTTGGCTTAGATTGATTTATCAATTCTGTTATAAGCTTGTTATCATATTCCGCACATTGATTGTTTGATATATAGCTTGAATTGGTATTTTGTTTCTGGGGGTCTAAACGTTCAAGGGTGTTTCATACCCATATTGAACTTTCAGACAGAACTTGCCTGCTTAGGTTGAGGTATCTCTACATCTCAATTCTATTTTTCTTTTTTTTTGGTGCAAAACTTTTATGCTCTGTTTGCATTAATATGAGACCCTTTTTTTTTCATTTGTTTGTGTTTGTGTTTATATTAGACGAGCATCCTTGGCACGCCATTGATGTGTTTGTGAGATTGCCTGAATGTCGTTTCAAAAATAAAAGGAGCTGTTTATGTTGCACAATAGTGCTATAACTTAACAACCAACAAAACTATTTTATTTTACCTTGGTTTATTTGGTCTGAGGTCTCATTCTTTTAATATGTTGTGGCTTATTGGAAGAATGTAAGACTCTGAAGTAGTGAAGTATAAAGTGTTGGTGGTAGGTAGTTCAAATTCTTGAAGGAGTGATGCAAGTGAACGTGCCTGAAATTCCCCTATATTTCCAACTTCTTTCAGAAAATCCAATGGTAGCAGTCGTTTCTCAAGAGATTGAGACTTCTTCAAGTTCATATTGATGGGCACAAGGTATTGTCTTAACTCTATCTTTACAATCAGTGCACTCTTTGTAGTCAAAATAATGCATATCTTTCCTTTTATCTACTGCAAACTATAATAAATGGATTCCACTGTTGTTAGAAGCTAAGGAGCCGTGCATAAAAACAAATGTAATTTCGACCATCATGGTTGCCAAAAGCAATAAAGTGTGACTCTTTGTTTCCCTTTTGGTGGCCATTTTTCGTTGGAGACTCTGTTTTTTGTCTTCTGTTTTGTACCTGGTATCCAAAAAAAATAAAAATAAAAATAAAAAATGTGGCCAAGTGCATGTAGGTGTCTCTACCTGTGAGGCTGTGACAATTTATTTGTTGTGTATTTGTTGAAAGATCCATGAGAAAACGTGTGAATGTTATTTTAGTACAATTGGTTGAAGAGGAACTTAAAAAAAAAAAAAATTTAAATATAATATTTTTGATAATGAAAGATAATTTTAATAAAATATAAACAGTCACTAGGCAGCTCATTATCGATTTTTTAGACCATTTCTAACGTACCATTCTTTCTTCTATTTTGCATGAAATCTGCAAATGATTTTCCTCATCTTTGCAATCAATCTTTCACCAAACTCTTTGGTCAAACCCAAAATTTTCAATGTTATATCCCAACTTTCATTAAATAAAGAATTTATCATAACACAGTAAAAGCTCTGAGAGCTCCCAAAACCATGCTGATCATCAATTTATTCACTTCCATAGTACATTAGCTCCAGAATATTAATATTAATATTCAAAACATTACAATAGAATTGAAAGAATGTTCATAATACCCAAAAAAATTCAAAATTGCGTCCATTGTATAATACATCATTTAGATTGATATCCACTTCCAACAATTGATATTAGATCGTACTTCAATATCATGATTGTATAACATGGATTGGGTTTTAGAATCAAAGCAAATTGTTTTCGATGTTTCAATTTTTGCAATAATTTTTCTGCATAATTCTACATAATTTTATTGCATAATCCTTGGCATGCCATTGATGTGTTTGTGAGATTGTCTGAATGTCATTTCAAAAATAAAAGAAGTTGTCTATGTTGCTCAATAGTGCTATAACTTAACAGCCAAAAACACTATTTTATTTTACCTTGGTTTAGTGAAGTATAAAGTGTTGGTGGCATGTCTCAAATCACCTTCCAATGTATTTCAAAATGTAAGACCCCATTTCTTGAATTGATCAGATTGTACTTCTCATTGATGCATTCATTTTATACTACACCATTTAGATTGATATCCACTTCCAACAATTGATATTAGATCTGCATAATTTTCCTGCATATGTCTCCATCAAAGTCCCTCGAACGGTGCCTTGAGCTGTAAACAGTGTGTCTTAGTCATTTTTAGCCTTGAGATGTATCCCAAATTATTTATTGAGTTGTTTGGAAAATTCTTTGGATCTTGTGATATTTTTTCCTAATGGGCATGTTCTAAACTATTGTAGGTACGATATTTTCATCAAATTGAGAAGTTTAAATTAATTGCAGACTTTTTAAAAATCTATGCCTCTTATGTCATTTCACTACTATTTAAGCACGATAAGCTAAGGAAAAAGAAATCAACGTTAAGATTAGTGTGTAGGACATTTTTTAGTAACCATGCCAATGCCTTAGAACATGGTTAGTTAATTATTTCTTAAATGTAACCTTATATACCTAAGTTCAATAATTTAGTTGATTCTCAAAAAAGTTTAGTAATTTAGTCTTCTTGTGAGGTCCATTTTGTGAAATAATTGCTACCAAAGGCCAAGCTTCAAAACATGGTTATATACATAATACATTTCAAAGTACAAAAAAACAAAACTGGTATTGCTTTGGGTTTTTTGTCAATTGATCTCATGCAAAAGAAAGGTGCAGTTGGAAAATCAATTGTAGAGCGATATGTTATTTAATGAATTTTTTACCCAAATTCACATGCTTGATTAAAATTTCAGACTATTTAATTGCACCCTATACAAAGGGAGATCAAAATAGGTAGTGGAAGGTTTTAACACAAAGTGAGTGCTTCAAAAGCAATGACTAGGCTTATTACCATCCAGTCATAAACTTTTTGGAAACCCAACTCTGAAGGACGGAACAGCATGCCTGAAAAGTGATTGGAGGGAGAGGAAGCTCAATTAAAAATAATTCAACTTATTTTAGAAATTGCAAGGAAAACAACTAGGCTACTCAACATTGGTTTGTAAGTTCTGAATTACCCTTACCCTTACAGTTTCAATCTCATTTAATGAGCAACTTCATTGATTATGAAAACTAAGTTTTCAGTGTGGTGGTACTAATTGAAGTTTTCTAGAAGATGACAAGGTTGGTTGGATATCCAAGTTGTTTAGAGAGCTTGGTGGTTGCAGGCATTAGAAAATTAATTGATGTGGATTCCATCGATTCCCATATTTGCTAGGTGCTTAGCATGTTTGACTGGATTGCAATGCCTAGACCATGTCTCAAAAGATATTTACTTTTATGATAATGTATTTATAAAGACATTAAAGTAATTTTCTAAATGTAAAAATCTATTGCACACCATTTTCCTGCTTTGGTAGGTAGCTTTTTTGGAACTATTTACAGTTTATTGTTAAGAGTTAATTGTATAGCCGCTTTAAGTAACTTGATGTTGGTTTTATTAACTTGAGTTGGCTTATAGCTTAATTTGTTGATTTGGTTTAGTTTGGTTTGGTTAACGTGTGGGGAAGTTCTAGATAGGGATAAGCCAAAAATAGTGTGACAATCATGTAGTGCAAAATCAGGCAATATTGTAGCAGCTGAAGAAAATTTTACAATACAGCATTTATACCTATAAACTTTCATCCGAACCATTGTCTCTTGCCACAAGCTATGATGCAAGAGCCATATTATCACCTTCCATAGTATCCCATATGCCTTTATGTTGATTTGGTTTAGTTTGGTTTGGTTAACGTGTGGGGAAGTTCTAGATAGGGATAAGCCAAAAATAGTGTGACAATCATGTAGTGCAAAATCAGGCAATATTGTAGCAGCTGAAGAAAATTTTACAATACAGCATTTATACCTATAAACTTTCATCCGAACCATTGTCTCTTGCCACAAGCTATGATGCAAGAGCCATATTATCACCTTCCATAGTATCCCATATGCCTTTTGGGATATGATTTTGCAGATTCTCTTTTGTAATGCACAATAATAACCAAAATAAATCAGCCATGTGACAATCATGGTCCACAAGTGTCATAGATAGATCCAGAGCCATTACCACTATGGAGGCAGAGGTAGCAATCTATTTGGATAAAAAACAAATATGCGTGTAGTCAAAGCTTGATACAATTGCACATGGTCAGAACATATTACTTTTACTTTTTTGCAGTTTATTGTTTAATGAGTTGCTTTGCTGGGAAATTCCACTGTTACCTGAATAGTTTGTGTAACCAAACAAAATAACCAAAAAAAATATGACATTGTTGAATGAGTTGCTTTGCTGGGAAATTCCATTGTAAATAAAGCTGGAATGTTTCTTCAAGTATGTCCAACACTCAATTATAAATAAAATGAAAAGGCTATGCTAAAATATTTTTATATTATCTTTTGGTATGCTTGAATAATTTTATATTATCTTTTGGTTGTGTAGGGTGTTCAGTTGAAAAGCTAGATTGTTTCTTCAAGTATTTGTAACTTTTAATTCTAAATAAAATGAAAAGACTATGCTAAAATATTTTTTCTATTTTCTTTTGGTCATGTTGGTTGTTCATATTTTCTATTAGTTGATTACGGATTATCTATTAAATTGCAAGTTCAATAGCTGGATTGTTTTGTAAAGTATGTCCAACTCTCAATTAATGAAAAGGCTATTATAGAATTGAGATTATATTATCTTTTGGTGTGCTAAACTAATTTTTATATTATCTTTTGGTTTCTACCAAATTATAATGGATTATCTTGGGGGAATTTTATAAATAAAAAATTGTCCAAATACTTTAGAACCACATGATATTTAAATTTTGAGATAACCATCAAATGAGATTATAAAATAATTCAGTAAAAATTCCAAATTTTCTAGAACCACATGATATTCAAATTTTGAGATAACTGTCAGATGAGATTGTAATATGTTCAAAGATTAGATATTTTCTATTGAAAAACATGACTAGTGCAAAAATATCACACAAAAGGTCTTGGTGTTAAATGATGTCGACACCTGTCATCGTTTTGATTACTATTTTAACCACTAGTTGCTCACAAGGTACCTATTAATTTACATGTTTTTAAGCTGGATCATTTCTTCAAGTATTTGTAAATTTAATTATAAATAAAATGAAAAGGCTATGCTAAAATATTTTTTAAATTTTTATTTGGTTGTGTAGGTTGTTCATATTTTCTAGCAGTTGATTACGAAATATCTATTAAATTGCATGTCGAACAACTATAAAATGAAAAGCCTATGCTAAGATATTTTTTATATTTTGTTTTGGTTGTGTAGGTTGTTCATATTTTCTACCAGTTGATTACTGGTTATCTATTAAATTGCAAACTCAACAGCGGGATTGTTTCATAAAGTATGTCCAACTCTCAATTAATGAAAAGGCTATTATAAAATTGAGAATATGTTATCTTTTGGTGTGCTAAAATAATTTTTATATTATCTTTTGGTTTCCACCAAATTATAATGGATTAGTTATTAAATTGCAAGTTCACACAAGCTAGAATATTAAGACTCCATTTCTTGAATTGATCAGATTGTACTTCTCATTGATGCGTCCATTGTATACTACATCATTTAGATTGATATCCACATATCCTAAAATTTATATTAATTTTATTATAATATTGACAATGATAAGGTTATGCATTATGCCCGTAATTACTAAGCTTGGTAAATAGTATTATTTTATTCAATTGAAAATTCTTTTTTTTTTTAAGACTCATTCAGTTTAAAATTCTAAATTGTAAAAATTTGTCCTAAAAGTGTTAAAATATGTCTTTTCAGATGAAAGCTAACTTCTAACTCTTTCATCAGTTATGGAGTAAATTGGCTCCTATTTTAAATGATGCTCAAGCCACACTTGATGTAATTTACTTTGCTGCACTCTCTAAGGGTTTAATATTGTGCATTCCTGCAATGAAGAGCTTGCTCAGGCAATTATATTTGCATTAATGGATCAAAGTGCGTCAGAGTTGAGGGAGCCCCTAATTCAGCTTCTTCCGTACACACACACAATATAAATATATACATGCCAAAACAAAAAACCAAACGAACACTGAACAGTCAAACATAATTTATAAGATTTAAGATTTATAGAGAAGGGTATATGAAAGGCTACTATTCAAAAAAATTAAAAATAATTGCAAATAAATTCAACAATCACTCATCCATACAACAATCAAAACACTATAAATTACAAAACAAAACAACAAAAAAATACACACCAAAAATATCATAAAAATACACTCTCCACAATCACAAAAATGAGCATGCAACATGAATTACCAATATATTTATTGCTCGAAATATTTTCCAATGTTGGAAGACAATCGCCAAAATTTTTAGGCAACATCAAAATCAAGTACACAAATTTAAATTCAAATCTCATGTTTGTTACTTTCACTTGAACTCCCCACTTTTTCTCTACTAATCACAATCAACCACATCCAAAATTGTGGCACAAAATATTCAAATCCTATATTTTCTCTTTTTATTGACTTTTTACTATGAAGTAGTGCGCAATTATATAGTCATTGTTATATTTCTAAAAGAAAAAAAAAATTATAGCTTCATCAATCAAATATTGTAATTGTGATGATAATAATATTCATGTGTAATTCTTAGTACATGATTATTGTCATGTTTTGTCACCAGCTAATTTTTTTTTAACACATTAGTTTCTTAATATGTGTTTTCGTTTTTTAAAAATAGCTGCAAGCAATTCAATCGGCTAACTAAAAGGAAAAAAGTTCTTCACCACATCAATCCAACTGGACTACTCCAAAATCCTTTATTCCTTCGAAACGATGAAGAAAAACTCATTCATCAATGCTTTAGGGCTGAAAATAAACAAGCACAATTTTGGGTCAAAGATCACAAATATTTTGTACAAGATCAAACTAAAGTGAGAAAGGAAATCATTCTTCAAGCAAACATAGAAGGAGACAAAAATGCAAAGTATGGACTGGCAATTTCATTGTTATGCGAATCAAATGACGAAGGAATACAACTACTATTATCAATTCTAAACCAACCAAATAGAAAACAATTGCTACAAAACTATTGACAAATCCTTCAACATACAGTTTTTGGAACAAACACATTTCGCATCCCAAAAAACCAAGCATGCAAGAAAAATGGAGTGGGTCATTGGGATCGTGAATGCCCTTACCCATATGGAAATGAAGAATTACATGTAACATGCAAAATGTGCTCAATTGACTTGGAAATGTACAAATTAGCCAACCGAGTTTGGTAGAAAATATGTTTCCAAAAAACATAATACAATAAAATTTTCTCATCCTATTTATAATACTAATCTCTATCTTCAAAGGAATAGATCTTTTATTATTATTAATATTTATTTAAAAAGACTTGCAAGAACTTAATTACACTCCTCTAAAGTTTTCAACTAGCATGACGCTAACTTGAAATTTATAAAATCCTTTCTATCTAATTTTAAGTTAATGAAATTTTACTAACTTCGGAAGACGGCTGGACAGCTCTAGACTGACTACAAGGCCAACTATAGTTGTATCCTTTTCGCATCTAATTCCAAGACCAATACCTTCTATCATCATGAATCCTACTATATATTGTTCATACATATATAATGCAGCTTAAGTAGTAATACATTCAAAAATATTCAAAATAATAATACGATCATTACAAAAAATTATCACGCATAACACGCGAGTCCGCGACTAGTTTTAATTAAAGATACATGTGTTTTAACTACATATGAAGTGATTTCCACTTTTTTAATAACGTTATGGGCAGAGAAGAGTATCACTGTATTAGGATGGAGAAAGCAAGGAAGTTATTTGAGGCCAAAGAAGAAGACTTCATCCACAATGGAGAAATGTTACTAGAAAAGCAAATTACCTGCAACCGAAGTAGAGATATAGAACCAATCAAGATTTTCTCTGCCAAGGACATCCAACAGGCTACTAATAACTTCAATCCTAATCTAATCCTCGGCGCTGAAATTGCGACATTCTACAAAGGAACACTAGATGACCGGGAAGTAGCTATTAAAGTCAAAGGTCCTCCAACACTTTGGCCCTTTGAGATGATAGTAGATTTCTTCTTAAACCAAGTCACAATAAAACAATTGATCAGCCACAAGAACGTTATGAGACTATGGTTGCTGCCTTGAAACTGAAATTCTCCTGTTGGTTTTTCAGCTCATCTCCAATGGCACCCTCTTTGATCATCTCCATGGTCAATGCAATGAGATTCCTTGCCAGATCTCATGGCTTGACCATGTAAGAATAGCCACTAAGATATCCTAAGCTCTTTATTACGTGGACTATGGTAGGCCAAGGCCAATAGTCTATTTGAATGTTAAATCATAAAATATATTTTGGATGAGCCCTGGACTGCCAAACTATCACATTTTGGTTTTTTGGTTTCAATTGCACCTGGAGAAGACTTTTTTCAAGGTAATTCCATTGATGGAACCATTGGATACATATACCCAGAATATCTAGACACACTACGTGTCACCGAAAAGTGTGATGTTTATGGCTTTGGGGTTGAATTGGTGGAAGTCTTAACAGGTCATCATCAGGTAGAAATGTTCCTAGGGTATATAAATTTGGTAGATTGCTTTGTTTTGTCAATGGAAGAGAATTGCATATTGCAAATTGTTGATGATGTGGTGCTAAGTCAAGGAAGCAATGAAGATATTCAAGCATTCATTGAGCTTGCATTGAGATGCATCAAGAAGAAGGGAGATGAGAGGCCGTCCATGAGAGAAGTAAAGCTAGAGCTTAGGCGGATACAACACCTCATATGGTCAAAACAAAATAATGAAACTGGTTCAGCCCAAACACCCTTAAAGTCATGCAACTAAATTGTCATTATTGGCATTAGAAGCCCATTTTATTGTCTACTAAGCTTGTAAAGTAAACTTTAGCATATTATTATATATTTGGGTAGGGGTTGGTTTCATTGGGATAGAAGCAACCAGTGGCTGATCAAATTGCAGAATATGATACTTGAGGACAATTTGCTTGGCACTTTATAATTCATTGCAGTATGATCTCCCTAATGCATTGTTGTCAATGACTGATTGTCTCCGGTAACAATTCCATTGGCATGTGGTCCAATTTTAGCTCAAATGCCCACACCACTGATTTGTACTCAATATTGTGTATACAAACACCTCTGTGTAATACATCAAATCAACAGTGTAGCAAATAACATAGATCATGTTAATTTTTTTTCTTAATCATGTTTGTATTTATCTTTATTTTTTTCAAATAGTATAAGAGCCTATCAATCTATGGCAGGCCATTTACTGGTCTATGCCTCAATTGAAGCCTTCCTTTCCAAATCAAAGTTTCTTTTACCACCAAACTCATAATAAACATGAACAAATCAAATCCACAATAAACCCCATTTTTTGTGCGTCAAAAAAACATTACTATTCACTCTATCGATCTTGTGCAAATTCCATAGCAAGTATCTTCGTCACCTTTCAAAGGTTCTTCATTTCAAATTCTAAAGTCAACTGGTCACCTCATCCAATTAGATGTTCAAACTTGTAATTAGGTTTCTTAATTTGATAAGTGGAACTTCAATTTGACAAAAAATCATTAAGAACATCAATAGCACAAAATTTGGCCTAAGTCCTAATCTTAACGATTTTAATTCTTTGATTTATCCCAAATCTTGATGTTTTCTCCCAATTGGTGTTACCAAACCCTAAATAAATATCCCAATTACTTATTATTTTATCCAATTTGGTTACATCCTAACCAGATTGAAAAACCATAATTTTAATAATAAGCCTAATACCTTACTATATCTTTTGTTAAATCCTATGGTGAAACATTGAGAAAATTAGGAGTTTAAATATTTAATTGGGACCCTTAATTACATTATTGAGCAATCAATTTGAAGAATCAATAAACAAAAAATTCCCAATTTGTCTATATCTATACATATTTAAAAGTTAAAGTGTAGTATTTATTGTTACTATGCTTTTGTTAAGCTACATCAGCGGCCACACTAGCTTTTTTTCTTTTTCTTTTTCTTTTTCTTTTTCTTTTTTTCTTCCTTTTGCAATTAGCATTTTCCCATTTATTACACCATCACATTATATATATATATATATCACTCTCTCTCTCTCTCTCTCTCTCTCTCTCTCTCTCTCAATTAATGTTTCCCTAAATTTTTTTCTTTCCCATAAATTCAATTGACCTTAATTCAAACTTCCTTCAACTCTATGACTCTCCCTCTCTCCAATCAAGCAATCATGAAAACCGTTCAATTGCCACCCTATTATAATTTTTTTTTAACATAAATTCAATTCACCTTTAATTCAAACTTCCTTCAACTCTATGACTTTCTCTCTTTCTCCCTAATCAAGCAGTTATGAAAACTGTTCAAATGCTATTATAATTTTTTTAAATCTATTGATTTGTTGCCAATATATATTTGCAATTTTTCTACCCCACTTTTGCAAATTTTAATATCCCGCATATTCTTTAGGTTTTCCCGGTTAATTTTGTTGGTGATGTGCCATCAGTGATCTCAAGTACCAACAGCATTGGTTCCCCATTAACCAACAAAAATACTCTCAAAGCCATGCTGAAGAATATAATAAAAGAATTGTAGTGGGATCTGGCTACTATAGTTTATTCAAGTCTCACTCTTTTGGAGCTCATAATTGGAAACTAAATGCAGTTGCAGAAGCAATAACAGAGTTGATACTGGTATGAGTTACATATGAGTAGGCTTCATTGGAGCTGTTTTTTCCATTGCTACAATTTTTTCATACAATGCTACTTTAAGTCCACCAAAGAAATGTACAGGTCATTATGTATTACATTGAAATGTCATTCTTGGCATTTTTTTTTTTTTTTAAGAATCTTCTTGCCAGAATTTTCTTGGTAGTGATAGCTTTCCCTAAATCATTATCACTAAGAAATTTAAAGGTTTTGGCATAGGTCAATATCCAATGACCATTAAAACTCCAACGAAAAGTGGGTGCATTTTGTATTGAATCTATGTATGCTACTTATAAGAGGATAATAAGGTGGGTGATAGAAGAAGAAAAATATCCAATACCAACATGATTTCTCTTTTGATTTTATCACTATCGATCGAATTGAGTTCCTTTTATGACAAACATGATGAGCACTGACACTTCAGGAATTGTTGCACTATAGGAACTGCAAAAAAAAAAAAAATGGTTTTCTTAGGTAATAGAAGTAGGGAATCACCTTGCATTTTAGTATTTGTGATCTTTTTTAGTTAATTTAGTACCTAACCTATTCCTTATTTCTTTTTTTCTTTTGTTGTTTCCAGTTAGCTATGGCCTATCTGAGGTAGCAAGTGATTGACAAGCTAAAGTTCGCTAAATTTGTAGATAATTTATTTCTTTCATTTTTTTTTCTATTTGATTGTAATATTTTGAGATATCATTTTTGTGTTTTGGATATTAAGGAGAGAAATTTTGGATTTTTATGAGATTTTATTTACTTATTTATTTTTAAACTTTTGAATCATGGTTTTGTTGGGCTTTGGGTTTCGGTTATAAAAGAGTTTGTATACATTTTTTCTGTTTGATATGAGGGTGAGAAAATTTGGATATATATTCCTTTTAGGTTTTGAATCATAGTTTTGTAGGGGTTTGGTTTGGGAAAATTTTCACATTTTTGTGTTTTTTTTTTAATTATAAAATTTTGAGATACGTTTTCTATATTTGAGGTATTAAAGGTAACCTTTTTTTTTTCTTCAAAAATGTGGATTTATTGTATTTTAGGTCTTGAAAGTAGTTGTTTCTTTTTCTTTTCTTTTTTTTTTCTTTTTTTTTTTTTTTTTTTTTTTTGCTATGGCTTATCCATTTTTTATATATGTTTTCTATGCTTTTGATATTAGAGAGAGAAAGTTTGGATATTAAGAAAATTTGTCAAATTTCTAACATAGCTTATGTACAAAATTATATCAATAAATATTATATGGGAAATAATATTTTTATGCTTCACCTTTTGAGTTCTTAATTAAGATTGTTTTGTTTTTTATTCTTTCTTGCAACTTTACTTTTAGTTGACAAATCATTGTACGTATTTCTTATAACTCTATTTTGGTTTAATACTTTTTGGTGTTGTGTTTTTTGAGTTCCCAATCACAAGTCCTCTCTCTCTCTCTCTCTCTCTCTCATAGCTTTTGTTTAATTATTTTTTGAGTTAATACTTAGTCATTTTAGTAGTGAGAATTTGAATATATATCAAAACACAATCTTGGTTATGTATTTGAATATGCCTATCAATTATTTGAGTAATATCAAGTGTAATTTTGTGATGAGTATTGATTATAATGATAATCTCCTTTAAGAGAATGAGAAATTTAAATAATATATTTGAAATTTAAAAAGTTTAGTTGTAAAAATAAAATTATGAAACATAACGCATTATAACATAATTTAGAATAATATGGACCACTTAACATAAAAAGTTTAGAAATTGTTTAATTTTTTGTGAGAGTAAATTATCTTCAACAAATTTAGGAAAGAAAATTATACATTATATCAAAATTACAAAATAATTATCTATTCCCACGCATCGCGTGGGTCTACGACTAGTCTATATTTATGTAAAGTTGTTATTTACAACTATATGTTTTGTTAGATTATATTTTGTGCCAAATTTGATTGTGATTATTTTCAATCTATTGTACCTTGTAATTTATTGTGGGATTTCATTGTAAGGATTGTGTGATAGAGAGAGTGGTGTGAAGACTCAAGCATTTGAAGACTGAAGAAGGTTTCGCGGGTATCTCGCGACTTAGCATCCCGCGAAGTATATCATATTCCCTGCATATACTAGAATGCGAAAAGTCAGGTCAAATGGAGACAGCTGTGTCTCGCGAGTATCTCATTGGTAAGGCCTTCCCACGAAACACCCGCGAGGCATTCTATTTTGCCAGCCTATCTAGTCTGATTCACACTTTTTGTGCCTACACTATATATACCCACATTACCCACAAATGTAAAGGAGAGCTTCTGAGAGAAAACTCTAGTCAAACACCTTGAGAGTTAGAGATTGTTATACTCACAATCCTCTACACATTTGTTTTGGGAATTTCCTCATCTCCTACCTCTCTATTTCCATACTATTAATAGGTTGATAGCCCAAACACTTAACACACCCTTTGAGAGTGTTAAGTGAAGTTTTGGTGCTGCTGGGAAGCATTAGAAGAAACCTAGAATGGCAGATGCAACATGGAGCTTGTTGTGGGATCCGGAGAACTAAACAAGACACGGTTCCGAGAAGCCTTGTTGGAGTAGGAGCTTGGAGGGCTTAGATACAAAAGGTAGATTAGGCTTGGAGGGTCTCTTACTCACCCTTGTATCCCAATTGATTGTCTAGTGGATCGATTTCTGCTTGGAAGGCGACAGAGAGATTTTTCACCAAGTTCTTCGATTTCCTCTTCGATAACACGTCTCGGTGTTATCTGTGTTTGCATCTCTCTTTCCTACTCTTGTTCATTTCATTTTTACTGCTGTATTGCTTTAAATATGGATTAGAGTAGTTGTCTTGTTTATACGCTTGTGTTTACACTATTCTGCACTTAGTATTAAGTTAGTGTAAAATCAACCAAGCTGTAACTTTAATTTGGGGGTCTAAACAGCTCGTGTATTTTCGACACGTTTCTAAGCTTTCAATCTATATATATCTAAAAGTTAAAGCATAGCATTTATTATTATTACACTCCAGTTGAACCACATCATCGACCATGTCAGCTTTTTTCTTTTTTTCCTTAATTTTTTAAACAATATTAATATATAAATAAATAGTGCAACTTTACACATTACCATGAACAACCTTAACATTCTTTAATTCACTAAATCCAACTCCTCATTAATTTAGCATTCTTCCAATTCTCTACTTTTCATTTTTCCCTTCAAAATTGTTTTGCTCTTTTGAAGTTCAAACCCTTCAATTGGCACTCCTATGATTAATTATGTTATTTTTAACACTATAAATTTCCAGTTGCTCTCTCTACTTCCACAAAAGTTGCCAAGGTGGCATTAGATTTGGAAAGTCCCTTTGAGGTTTGTCCTTTTGCTTCTTATTTTTTCTTTTCCGCCAACTTCAGTTTTTCCATTGGATTTCTAAAGTTTGTGGATGACAAGCTTTTTTGTGGGTTGCTAACAATGTGATCATTTTAGGGCTATGGGTGGCTAGGATTGGTTTGTCGGTTATGAGAAGGGTTTTCAAGAATTAGAAATCTCTAAAATAACTTCTTACTTCATATTCATGTTGTACAATTTTTATTTTATATTTGTGTTTTACATGTTCAATTTTTTTTATCTTTGATATTTTAGATTTCTTACATTTGACATTTGTTTAACTCTATGTAAAAAAAGGAAGAAAAGAAAACAAAAGTTTAATGTATTTACCTATGATTGTTTTGAAACAATAATAGAGTATACACTGTAATTATACTCCAATTATTGCTTTCATATTTTTTGACTCAATGGTTCTTTTTTTTTGTGTAACCTTTCTCAATTTTTGTTTGGCTTCGACAAATATTATGTTTATCACACTTTTTCTTATTATGTGCCGCACATAATAATTTGATCTTGCAGTTCAATAGACAATAAAAAATCTACCTAAAAATTTTGGTCATGAGGAAATAGAAAATCTCAAAACATGATTGGGGGTTTAATTTTTATCTGATTTTGATAATGCTAAATGTGGAATTTGGTTCTTGCAGGGTTTAGGATCATTGACCTAGATACATGAGAGTTTGACAATGAATGTTTCTTAAGTGGCCAAAGACATTTCTAAGGAACTTTAAGAGAAGAACGAAAGTTTTTTTTTTCAAAACTTCCTTTATTATATATAGTATAGATATTGTTTTTGGTTTTTGATTCTTCATTGATTTCATGATTTAGTTATTAAGAAAAACCCAAAATAATAGAACGGAAATGGATAATACTTTTAAGAATAGTTCAACTTTTAAGGAGAACAAATTATTTACAAAATAATTATACATTATAGCATATTACAAAATAATTATATATTCTCACGAATCGCGTGGGTCTGTGAGACTGTGACTAGTCTATATCTATATATTACTAAAAGCTGAAGCGTGGCATTTATTATTGCTGAGCTCCTGTTGCACCACCTTATCGCCACGTCATTCACCACATAATTATTATTTATTATTTATTCCTTTTTTTTTACAATATATATATACATATATATATATATATATATAAATAGATTATTGGCTTTACATATTCATCTTTGTCGGTTTTAACATCTATATATATATATATATTTTTTTTTTTTCCAATTTTCCTATAATTTTTTTTTTACATTCACTTATTTTTTAAATATTTACACTTTCTTCAACTTTTCTTCTTCCCTTACCATTTCATCTCCCCACTACCCTCTACTTTAATATTGCTATTCATCTTTCCCTTCATCTTCCTTTATATATCTCTTCTTATCCCTTCCCTCTTACTATAAATTTGTCACTCTTTTCCATTCTTTGCATAGTTTTCTCTCACAAAAAGGCTCTCTCTCTCTCTTTCTCTCTCTCTCTCTCTCTCTCTCTCTCTCTCTCTCTCTCTCTCAATGTTTTGGTGGATTTTTATTTTTTATTGCATCTTCGCTTTAGGTTGATAAATTTTTGTGTTTTTAAGAACTCTAATTTAGGTTGATACAATTTAGTTTGTGTTTTAAGTTGCTGCTGAGTTCCTGTTGTGCCACCTCATCGCCATGTCATTCGCCACATAATTATTATTTATTATTTATTCCTTTTTTTTTTACAAAAAATATATATATAAATAGGTTATTGACTTTACATATTCTTCTTTGTCGGTTTTAACATATATATATATATATATATCTTCTTTAATTCCAATTTTCCTATAATTTTTTTTACATTCACTTATTTTTTAAATATTTACACTTTCTTCAACTTTTCTTCTTCCCTTACCTTTTCATCTCCCCACTACCCTCTACTTTAATATTGCTATTCATCTTTCCCTTCATCTTCCTTTATATGTCTCTTCTTATCCCTTCCCTTTACTATAAATTTGTCTCTCTTTTCCATTCTTTGCATAGTTTTCTCTCACAAAAATGTTTTCTCTCTCTCTCTCTCTCTCTCTCTCTCTCTCTCTCTCTCTCTCTCTCTCTCTAAATGTTTTGGTGGATTTTTATTTTTATTGCATCTTCATTTTAGGTTGATAAATTTTTGTATTTTTAAGAACTCTAATTTAGGTTGATATGATTTAGTTTTATGTTTTAAGTTATTATTATTATTAGT
The DNA here is from genome assembly GCF_002906115.3 of Quercus suber. Taxonomy (NCBI): domain Eukaryota; kingdom Viridiplantae; phylum Streptophyta; class Magnoliopsida; order Fagales; family Fagaceae; genus Quercus; species Quercus suber. The sequence continues at coordinate 479,267 of NW_027069613.1, forward strand.
ATTTTACTCTTTGATTATTAAATTTTATTCGATTACATTATAAAAAAATTAAAGATATTAGATAAAAATAAAATAGCCTTCCATTACATATCTATAAGGACCTGATTTGAACTCTTAGCCCACTACTTGGATGGACTTAGGCCCAAAAAGCCCAAAACAATAAATTTATAGAGAATGGATTGAAAAACTGGGTTTTAGTTAATCAAATGAACACTAGAATGGGTTCAGATGATAAGAAAATGAAATGAAAAGGGTTTGTATTGAAGAAAAATCGTCCTTGGCAAGATCCGAGGAGATTTTTTCTTATCTATTGTTCTCAAACTTGATTATAAATTTAACTCCTGAAGGCTACAATGTTTTTCTCTTCAATTTTCGGTCCCCTTTTCTTATTGCCGCCCTCTTCTTTTATACTCTATTTTCTTCTCACCCCCACCTTCCACGTGCATGCTAGATGATTGGTGTTGATACATGTCCCATCCACACCTTCCATCAGTCTCCATGTAGTAGTTGTAAGGCTGAAATGCATTGTTCAGGTATCACTTCCACATTAATGCAGCCAGAGAATTAGTTGCAGTGCATTTAATGCGGATGTAGTAGCTTTCCTATTAAATATTTTAGGGCACTCCCCTGCCTACCATCTTGACAATGCTTATCAACACTCACGAGACTTCTTAGGACATCACATTGATTGACAGACAACCTTTTTAGACCTCGGCATTGGTTAGCCGAGGATGCATTTATCCTCGGCCCACCTCCTTGAGCCATTATGGTCAAAGTTGACCTCTATTTACTATACAATCGTTTCTAATAAAGATTTCCCCTCCTTGGGCAATCCCTTGTCCTCAGATTGGGCCACAGGCCCAATAATACAAACAAATGATGGACTTTCAGGCCCAATATCCCTACAATAGCATAATTTGGATAATTTAGTGTTTATTGTCATATCCTTTAATTTTTCTTATTTTTTTCTTCTCTTCTATTTTACTCTATTAAAATTCAACCACATCCTCCTTGCCATTATATTATTTATATTCTCTCTCTCTTTTTGTTTTAAAAAATAAAAAATGTAATATTTTACTTAAATTCAAATAAAAGAAAATTGTGCTCATCAAATTGTACTCCTTTTTTTTTTAACATTTACACTTTCTCCAACCTTTCTCCTTCTCTTTACCTTTTCATCTCCCCAAACATTCTACATTGATATCACTCTTCCTCTTTCCTTTTATCTTCCTTTATTTTGTTTCTTTTTATTATCATCCTCTTAGTATAAATTTCTCATTCACTCTTCCATTCTTTACATAATTTTCTCTCTCAAAAAAAAAAAAATTGGTTATTTCCCACTCTTTCTCCCTCAATTTTTTGGTGGATTTTTATTTTTATTTTTCTCGTATATCTATTTTAGCTTGATAAAGTTTTGTACTCTTTAGAACTCTATTTTGGTTGATGGGATTTAGTTGTGTTTTAAGGTTTTTTTTTTTTTTTTATGACTTTGATTGTTAAATATTATCATATTGCATTATAAATAATTAAAAATAGTATATAAGAATGTACTATTATTATATTACATAGAAATTATTTGGATAAGTTAGTGTTTATTGTCATGTATTTTTTTTTTCTCATATCATTTTATTTAACATTTAAATTTAGCCACATCCCCCATATATATCATTAAATTATTTATATTTCCACTCCTTTTTTTATTTTAAAAAATTTTAAATATAATATTTTGCCTAAATTAAATAAATAAAATTGTCCACATTAAGTGGAGTAATGCTAGGGAAACACTCATTCTCACACCCAATGCATCAAAGGAAGAATGAAATACAAAAAAAATCAAGTTAAAAACACTAAATTAAAAAAATAAATAAATAAAAAACTAATAATGCATATTTAATGTCATAGAATCATCATCAAATTTTGGAAAACGATAGGTTGTCAATGGAGAGAGAGAGAGAGGGAGAGAGATGGTATAGAAGAAAACCAATACAAAATAATAAAGAGTAGATAAAGAAAAAAAAAAACCAAACGTCAATTAGTAATTGTTGATTGGAAAACAAAGAGGTTGTAAGGAGAAGTAAAAAATAAAATAAAGATTACCGTGTAGAGAACATTAAAAAGTTTACAGTGTAGCAATATAAACTGTTAAATTCACTTAAAAAATGAAATCAACAATCAACAATTAAATACAGTCATAGTACTAAATTTAAATTTAAAACTAATCAAACTCTAACTATGGAAATCATATTCATCATAACTAAAAAAGAGATGTTTTCTAATAGTAGTAGAAATTACATAAGAAATAAAGTTAGAAAATTTAAAAATCCATTTTTTGACATTTCATTTAACCTTATTTAATATATATATATATATATATAATTTTCATACACTATTACTTTCGAAAATCTAATGAACAATGCTACCTCTCATTTATCGTCTTTGTTATGCAAATCATCAGTTAGTAAATATATGAAAATGATAAGAAGTGTTACAAATGAGATCACTAAAAAATATATATAAAATTAATTAGCCACTATCATTATGGAGTAATAGTCTATAATTTTACGCATCTAAAAAAGTGGAATATATAGAGTTTTCTTTAAAATATGTGTAAAGATTCACTCTCTGTGTGTGTGTAAAGGTAAAAAAAAATGTATACTTAAGGTTTTATTAACTTAAAAACTAATGAAAAACCAATGGTTAATAACTAAAATTATAGTATTAATAAAATATTTAATGAGACTATCCTAAAAAAATTATCATGCATAACGCACAAGTATGTGACTAATATATATAAAAGCAGAGACTTCACGTGAGAAAGCATGAGATTTTGCCAAATGGCACATTGTATGACATTCTTTTGATTTAGGCTTATTTACGTTTAGCATTTATGTCAAACTATTAAGTAATGACAAATGCATTCATTTCAATGTTTTTTTTTTTTTTTTTAAATGGGAAAAGGTAAAAATTTTATATATTTATAACTTATTGCATTAAATGGATACGGATGGATCCAAAAAGTCATGGGAAATATAAGAATTAAGAAAACTTTTCAATTTTGTGCATAAAACTAACTACATTGCAAAATTGCAAGAGTCGGATTCAATGAATTAGTTAAATATTATTTGTCTCCACATTTGTCCAATATAAATCCTCATTTTCATTGGACTTAGAAATTAAACTTTCATAATTTTTCTCACAATATCTTTGGTTTTCTTTTTGAGAGGTATGTTAATTTTCAAAATATTATGTTCATTTTAAATATTTTGTTTAGATTTTATGTATACATTTTTACTTATGTAGTATTGTAATGTATTTAGGCTTACTTTTTCATATTATGCACCGATGTATATTTTGGATATTTCGTATGATGCATATACTTGGTAAGGATTTGTTTTTGGTGACAATGAGAACGGTGTGATTTGGTGACATTTCTTGTTTGCATGAATTAGAAGAATTTTCTCCCAATGTATTTAGTTTTAGTAGAAAACTTCATAGATTAATTGTGACTAATAATAATAGCATTCATAAAATTAATAAGACATAAATAATTTCTTACAAAATTTATCAAAATACACCGCGCACAAGATACCAGCTAGTAGTTCCAAAAGGCAGTAGGTAATAGGAGGTCATCTTGTTCCATTTTTAGCCCAGGTTAGAGTAATGGCGGTTACATTTACATCACAGACACAAAATGATAAGAATTTTTCTTTTCTCTTCCTAGTTCCTCCTCCTTTTGAGGCCAAAGAATTAGACAACAAAACTCAGAAACACTTTTTTTCTTATTTTGAGAACACAAACACATCATTTCCAACCATGTAACAACTGTACTTGTCATTTTTGGAAAAGAAAAAAAAAAGAATTTGGTATTTGAATAAAAAAGAATCGCAAAGTCATTCTGTCTAAATTGACTATATTCAATTGAAAGGATATCGTCTTGAAATGGCAAAACCATACTACTTTCCGTTATTGAAGGATGACCAATTATCTGTATCATCCAAAGACACAGCAAAACTGAGTTATAAAAGCAGAGGAAAGCAGAGTCTCTTTACTATCTCTAGTCACAAAATTTTATTCCTTGGTTTTGTGACTTAAGAGAGTTGATAGGGAAAAAAATGTCCCTTTCTTTCCTCCCCTCGCTTCTTTTATCCCTTGTTGTTTTCTTTCTTTTGCATACCACCACCAATGGCGCTAAAAAGGTAACAACATTTTGGTTTCTGATCAATGTTGTCATTCAAAGTTCTATGCTTTTTGTTTTCATGAAAAGGTTTTGATATTTTATGCATGTGAATAAAATTTCATGTTCTAAATGTATGTCATTACCAGCATTGATCAGGGTATTTGATAGAATTCTATAACTGTTTCATCAATGGCCTTAATTTTTACATCTTGGTGCAGTCTTATATTGTGTACATGGGAACACAATCGCATCTATTTGATGCTTCATTGCAAGAACTTGAAAGTGTGACGAATTCTCATTTAGACTTGCTTGGATCATTCGTAGGAAGGTATAAAATTTTATAACAGGTGTCTTGTATTACTTATGTTCCTCTTTCTTTTTTCTTTTTGGTCAATGTTGAATAAAAATGACAACTTTGTTATTTGTAAATTTCTTGCACAGTACTGTGAAGGCTAAGGATGCAATCATTTACTCTTATACAAGACATATCAATGGTTTTGCTGCAATGCTTGATGAGAAAGAAGCAGCAGAGATTGCAAGTGAGGAATACAATCTAATTCAGTTCTCTGGATTTTTATATTGATGGCTCTGTTTTCCTCTGTTTCTGTCCCCGCTGCAAGCTAAATTTATGCAGTTGGGACCATGTCTGACAATGGCTGTGTTTTCACTTGCAGAGGATCCAAAAGTAATATCAGTCTTCCCAAACCTACCAAGAAAACTGCACACAACCCGGTCATGGGAATTTCTTGGGCTTACTAAAGATGGACAAATTCCTGATTCATCAGCATGGAAAGCAGGGAGGTATGGTGAAGACGTAGTCATTGGAACCCTTGACACCGGTGAGTCTTATATTCTCTTTTACTTCAAGATTGATTGCTTTTTCCTTCCACAAAGTGTGAAGAAATATGAAAATGTTGCATGCATGTTTCTAGCGCAACTAACTTCTTTGTACAAGCCCTTAAAGTTGGCTATGATGAAAACCATATGCTTTGTATTACTGCTTTGACATGAACATATTTGACTCCAAACTCTTTTTTATTAGATCAATTATCAGGTCAATTTTGATATATTTCAAACCAACGTATGACGTTTCTTAGTTGATTTGACCAACCCAATTTTATATTTTTCAGATTGTAGTGTGCTGATCTCATGTTACAAAATAATGTATATTAGAGATTCATGGCATGTTTGTTTTTTAACAACCCATAGTACCGTATATATATATATATATAATAAATATACCTTTTGTATTATGGTTGTAACTCTCTCTCTATTAATTCCTCCATTGCTTAGGTCATCCACATTCACTTATTCTTATCTTTGCAACTTGGTATTTGTTATCATTAAAAATTTGCAAGTGTTAAGAGTCACCAAAGAAATAAATCTCAATTATCCATATATGCAATACGTTCGCATGTATATATAAAAAATATTTGTGCAAATTTTCCTATGTTAATTGCTATTTTGTTTTGACATTTTATGGTGTGCCCTCTTTTTTCAATGGGATTGTGCAAGGTGCTTGGCCGGAATCAAAGAGCTTCCAAGATAATGGGTACGGTCCCATCCCAGCCAAATGGCGAGGCATCTGTCAACCTGGCTATAAAGATGGATTTCGTTGCAATAGGTCTTTTTTTTACCCCTCCACTCATGCCAATTTTCTCTAACAAATTTTGAGTAGGAAATACCTCATCCGATTGTGTGTATTGCCTTAATGGGTTCATATTGAAAGATTTTATGAATTCTATCTAGAAGTTTATGTTGATAACCAAAAAGAGACAGAGTTTCGATTTTGATAACAGAATTGAGTTCATAAATTTTGAAAAGCTATTGAAAGAACAAAGGTGGTTCATTGTCACACTTGAAAACAAAGTGTGCTAATTTAGCTTCGTGGGAATTATCATGTCTTAAATGCTTAAGTAAATTTTTAAAGCAAAGAACCACATGGAATGGCTTCTAATGTAATATGATTATATAGAAATCACCCTCTAGTCATTCTTGTTGAGTCAATCTGGTATTTGCTTATGTTTCTACTAAGTAAGGCTTCCTTATATGCTCTCTATTCTCATATGTTCACATTTGAAAATGGCCCAGCTTCACCGTTTTTAATTGTTATGTATGCAGGAAGTTGATTGGAGTTCGGTACTTCAACAAAGGTTATGCTGCAGATTTAGGAACTCGTCTTAACAAATCCCTTAACTCTGCTCGTGATCTGGAGGGCCATGGCTCCCATACCTTATCTACCGCTGGTGGTAACTTTGTACCCCACACTAGTATTCTTAACATTGCCAATGGCACTGCTTCAGGTGGATCACCAAGAGCCCGTGTGGCTGCCTACAAGGTCTGCTGGCCAGAAACCGAGACTGCTGGCGGGTGCTATGATGCAGATATCATGGCTGCCGTTGATGCTGCAATAAGTGATGGTGTTGATGTGCTCTCAATGTCTATTGGTGGCGTTGGTGGCACTGAATTTTTCAGGGATGGGGTATCAATAAGTTCCTTCCATGCTGTTAAGAATAATATTGCTGTGGTTTGCTCAGCTGGCAATGCTGGACCAATCCTGGAGACTGTAACAAATGTGGCTCCATGGATTTTCACAGTTGGGGCTAGTACAACAGACAGGAATCTTGCTAACTATGTTTCTCTTGGCAACAAGAAGCAAATCACGGTATTGTGTATCTTATTTTTCGGAGTCCATGTATAAAAATATTCAAGGGATTAATTTCAGTATGCATATAACACGAAAGTGAGTTGTGGCTAGCCAAGTTCTGAGCTGTTTGCTTATTCCGCTATGCCCTCACATTGAATCTGCAACAATTAGATGATTCTTAATACTAAGGTGCTTTGCCTTTGGTATTGCAGTTGGATAAGGTGGGAGTTCAATCCTACCATTTTTTTTTCCATATAATGCATATTCGAGAGAGTATTATTGATAAACTGGTTCTGGAAAGACCAGGAATTTTTTAAAATTCTTCCAAATGCAACTTTTGACAAGAAATATACAAGTTATATTTATTCATGACATGAAAAACAACTGTAGTGACATTCCTATTTTTCATTGTTAGGGAGCAAGTCTTTCAGCTTCAGGCGTACCAGGTGGAAAGTTCTATCCATTGATCAGTGCTGCAAATGGTAATAATGCAAACGCATCCACCACATCAGCGTAAGCACAACCACTACATGTCCTCAATCTAACACAAATATAATTTTGTAATATCAAATTGTATGATTAGCTTTCTTCAATTCTCTACCATATAAAACTGAGTTTTCTTTTTTTTTCCAATCTTTCCTGGTAGTCTGCTCTGTTATGCTGGAAGTCTTGATCCCAAAAAGGTGAAAGGCAAGATTGTGTTGTGTCTACGAGGGGAGAATGCAAGAGTTGACAAGGGCAGTGAGTGTCTTAGGGCAGGTGCTGTAGGTATGATATTGGCTAATAATGTGACTGATGGGAATGATCTTTCAGCTGATCCTCATGTGCTACCTGCTTCACATATCAACTACACTGATGGCCAAATCATATTTGCTTACCTTAACAGAACCAAGTACTTATCTTTTTCACTTCTTACAGTCTTTTTTGAACTAGTTAGACACAAGATTATTTTCTAACAAGTTATAATTGTTATGAATGGATATTTCTTTGTAATAGGAACCCCACTGCTTCCATTACTGATGTAAAGACACTATTAGGGGTAAAGCCAGCACCATTTGTGGCTGCATTCTCATCTAGGGGACCCAGTAACATTGAGCCAACAATTCTCAAGGTCTGCTAAGCAATTCAATCTTCAACATTTTTTTATTATTTTCAAGTATGCATCATGTGCAGATTCTCTTACGTGCTTAACTTTTGTGTTAATTGCAGCCTGATATCATTGGACCAGGAGTGAGCATACTTGCTGCTTTCACCGAAGCAGTAAGTCCCACTGGATTAGATAATGACACACGCCGGTTTCCTTACGCTATACTCTCTGGCACTTCCATGTCATGTCCTCATGTTGCTGGCATTGTTGGCCTTCTCAAAACACGGTACCCTCACTGGAGTCCATCAGCTATCAAATCTGCAATCATGACTACAGGTAAACATTCTCTTTAAGTTCATATTGCAAATCCTTAATGCTGTGAAGTCAGAGAAGTGTCAGACATTCTTGCTCACTACCTCTAATCTTTCCATTTCCATTTTCAATTACAGCAAAAACCCGAGATAACACCAGGAAGTCAATTCTGGACTCATCCATTGTCAAAGCAACACCATTGGCCTATGGTTCAGGACATGTGAACCCAAACCATGCAATGGACCCTGGACTCGTTTATGACGCTACCACTGAAGATTACTTGAACTTCTTATGTGCTCGTGGCTACAATGATACCTTGATCCGATTATTTTCTCAGAAGCCTTATTCATGTCCCGATAGATACAGTCTAGAGGACTTCAACTACCCTTCAATCGCAGTTCCTGACATCCAAGCACGCAAGGTGACTCTTACTAGAACAGTAACTAATGTTGGTTCTCCAGGCACATACAAAGTGCGTGTCAGGCAACCCTTTGCAGTTTTCGTCACTGTCAAACCTAGTGTTTTGGAGTTCAAGACAACTGGTGAAAAGAAGGCCTTCCAGGTTATTATTACGCCCAATTTTGCCAAATTAGGCACTAGAGCTGGCTATGTATTTGGAGATATGATTTGGTCAGACGGCAAGCACTCAGTCAGGAGTCCTATTGCTGTGAATCTTGCTAGCTAGAAATAAAAAATAGGTCCTTTTTTTAGATGTTTTCATTTGCTAGAGCCTATGGTGTTCTATGTTGAAAGAACAGAATTCGTCTTTCCTCTTGGACACTAATTATGTAATCCTGGTTCTAGTTGAAAATGAAAACAGAAACATCAAGATGATTTGATTATTTGATTGCCTTCAGTATCTTATGCATCTTTCTTGTTCCTTCAAAGTGCATCACTGCTTGTAAACCCCAAAATGTTGGCTCATTGGAATAATATTCTCATTCATCATGATGACTCATAATGTTGTACTAATTGTCATTACTCTCCAATAAGCTGCTCTAGACCATGTATATGACATTCCATGAAACTTCACATGGCATTAGTTTATAGTCAGAACTTGCAAGTCTTTATTAATTACAAAGAAAACGTTCCCTTCCTTCAAGGACATCCAATAAAATTAGAATGCTACTAACAAATAACAAGTTAATCTAACAAGCTATAAGGCTGACTGGTACAACTTTATTGGTAAGCTATAAATTAAATTATTTTATGATTAGGCTTAGTAGACCCCCCCCCCCCCCCACTTTTTTTCCTCCACCAAAACAGCTGAGTGGCTCTTGACTTCAGCATATTTGGAATATGGAGGAAAACAAGAGAGAAATCTTCTATCACTTTCAATGTTCGCATAGTTGGCAAGGACATAGTATCTATTCAGACTTTTAACTTTCCACAGTCACTACAATTTTGAACCAAGGTGCCTGTCCTCCTTAAAAGAGAGTGCTAGTTAGCAAAGAAAATACACAAAGAAACTAATGGGGCTATCTGTTCTCACTCCTTTACTTCTATTAGTCATTTTCTCTTTGTTGCAGATGCATACCATTGCCAACAAAAAGGCAAGTTTTTTTCGCTTTTATTTTTGTTACTTTTCATAATTACATGCTTTATGTTTTAGATTCTTCTAAATGATGATGTTTTTTTTTTTTTGAATATATGTTAATAGAATTTACGATGAGTTTCAAAACTGGTATATTTTTTGCTATTTAATAAACTTCAGCTAGTTCTCCTTTCTCATTTCTTTTTCTAATATTCTGAGTAGATTTCATATATATGTGCCATTAAAGGCCTTAAATTACTTTTATGCTTCAGTCTTATGTAGTGTACCTAGGAGGGCATTCACATGGACAAGACCCTTCATTGATGGATCTTGATGGTGTAACAAATTCTCATTATGGTTTGTTAGGGTCTATCTTGGGGAGGTATATAATTGTATACAACTATTAAATCTCTGGCTTTTAAAGTAGAATAGAAGTAGCAAGTTCTTTTTATTTGTTTCATTTTTCTTACAGCAATGAGAAGGCCAAGGAAGCAATCTTCTACTCATATACTAGACATATCAATGGCTTTGCTGCTATCCTCAATGAGGAAGAAGCAGCACTGATTTCAAGTAAGAATTTCAATTTGATACATTTGTGCAGAAACGTTAGTCAGTTCACAATAACAATTTCAAAGAAAAGTGTTTTTTCTCTGTTTTCCCTGTGTTTCATATCTGGTTAATTTGTTTCTACAAGAACTGGAAGAATTTGGTCTGCTAATATATATGACCTTCCCAACCACACAGAGCACCCCAATGTTGTATCAGTTTTCTTAAACAAGGGGAGGAGATTGCACACAACAAGGTCATGGGATTTTCTTGGACTAGAGAGAGATGGAGTACTACCTTTGGGCTCAATTTGGCAGAAGGCAAGGTTTGGTGAAGATACAATAATTGGAAACCTTGACACTGGTTAGTCTGAAATCCTCATGAGTTTTTTTTTTTTTTTTTTTGGCTATTACCAATTTAAATGAAAAAATTTGGAATTAAGAATGAATATTTTTAATTTTCGTGAAGAATGAAGTTACATTTGAATGTTCAATGTTGCATGAGAATTTTGAACTTCACTTATTGTTCACTTTTTTTGCACAATCAATGTCTTTCAATGAACCTTTGTCCGTGGAATTCAGAATGTACATGGGCTATGTTTTGTATAATGCATTGATTTGGCAATATTAGACCAGATTTTTGTATAAGATATAAAAAATAGTAATGTATAGACCACAGAGCAATTACTTAATAATACTTCAAATAAATCCAATTTTGACCATTGTGCATGACCAACCCAGTATGGCATTTTGCTAATTTGATTTGACTGACCCACTTTCTTAAGTTAAAGTATTTTGTATGTATTTCTCAGATTTAGTATAATGTATACTAGAGGGATTACAGCTAGTTTGTTTTCATTTAAACACCAAAAATACCTCATCCTTTGGAAAATTTATTATTTCTGATAATGTATGTATTGTTTGAGCAAGTTGACAGCATTTAATCCTTCATTTTATATCAACCTTAAGATCTCCTCATGCTTCCTCCTTGGCGGCGCTCATAACTATATTTTCTCTTTTGTATAATACCAACAATTTGACAGTGGTGGGGTCAACAAAAGAAAAAAGATCTTGCCTAATCATATTTGCTTTTGCTTCCCTTCTGAGTGGTACATATCTGTCCCACTGTTTCCTTGTCAATTGCTATCTTGTTTTGACACCTTTTGGCATATCACCTTTTATAATGTGGTTGTGATAGGTGTTTGGCCTGAATCAAAGAGCTTTAGTGATGAAGGGATTGGTCCCATCCCATCAAAGTGGCGTGGAATATGTCAGCATGGAAATAAAGACACAGTCCATTGCAATAGGTCCATTTTCCTCTCTGCTTCCTGCCAATTTTATCCAGCAATATTGATAGCAATGAGTTTCTTTTCAATGAATCTTACCGGCCTTATAAGGTTGTGTTTTACCTTTTTTCTTGCTTCACAAGTTTATAATGGTAATTTTTAGAAGTGTTAAATGATTTTGATTTTGATGTCACATTAGATAGAGGTTCGTTAAGTAGTACAAAATTTCTGACAAAATCCTCCCCACACTTACTGTTTTGAAAATTTTATGAAAGTCAGTTTATAGCCATACAAGAAAACTAAATTTATGCAGATATTTGAGAGGAGTCAGCTAAAGACTAATTGTGTGCATCAGATAACCACATTTGCTTTCTGGTATTGTTGGTTTGATGAGAAATGGACATCTATCAGTATAGTTACTTTGGAAATAACTCTTTCTATCCAAAAACTGTGGCTACATTTAAAAACCTGAAGCTGAACCTTATGGTTTTAAGTTTTGAAAAGAAGGGTCCAAAATATGTATACTGTTTGAATAAAGCTGCATAACATTCTTTTAGAGCATAGTAGAATTTTTAATATTATCATTGAAGCTCATATAATTGAAGTTCTATTATATAAAATGTAATTACGTGCTATTGGAATCACAACCAAAAGAAAAGACAATAATAAAAACAAAGTTTTTCCATAAAATACAATTTAAGTCAATTTAACTTCAATCATTCAATCTAGCAGCTGACCACTCACTCTCCAATCATTATTTTAAGGTCAGTTCAATTTGAGGCTTTTTATTGCACATGAAGATCTAACTACTCTACATTGGATCCTCAGCTTAAATAAATGATTTGAAGATTTTCTTTCAACTTGCATAAGTTTGTCACTTGTCTATTATTAAAAACATTAGGGCCCTTTTTTTTTGTGAATCCTATGCTACTAACTCTAAAACAAGCACAGCCACTGATTCTTCCTCTAATTCATGCCATGTCATAGGATTTGCTAGCTAAACATGATTTGCTTTCCAGCTAGATGATTAAGAAATCCAAAATCTTCTATTTGATGCCTATAATATTCTTTATATGCCTGTCCATTTGAAACAGAGTTAATCATAGTTGAGAAAAGTACCCAAAGGAAGTAGAATAAAAGAGATCCAAGAATTATTGGCTCATCCCACATGCATGGAACATATCTTTTTTTTTATACCATTGCATTTTGACTACTTAATATAAGGCAGCTATTTTCACCCTCCACTTTTGATAAATCCTATTCCCTTCCTATCTTGTCAATGATTTTCCCTTTCATTCACAAAGTCGAACATGAAAAGCTTAAAAGCAGAGCATGGAGCCAATGACCTTTCTACCAGGTGACACTTCCCTCTCCAGTGGAGGGCCATGTTCAAGGGTCAGATTCCCTTGACAACTTTACCTAGCCCAAAAAAACAGGTGGAGCATGTATTGTAAAGTGTCACATGGTTGTATCCAATGTCAAACTCTTAGAGACTGGAAATTTTTAGTTTTATTGTTTCTCTGATTTCTATGTGTTACCTGTTTACCAAAGCTTATTGAGCTTGGTATAAAACAAAAAATAAAATAAAATAGGCTTATTGAGCTTATTTGGCTTATGTAGATCTTTTTAAAACTTTAATTTTTCTAAATACATTTGTACTCTTACCGAGATTATTTTTAAGCCCAACAAACCAATGAAAATAACATTTATTCATTATGCTGTGAATTTTTGTGCTATGCAGGAAGCTAATTGGAGCAAGGTACTTTAACAAAGGTTATGCCTTTTATGCTGGGACTCTCAACTCCTCCTTTTTCACTGCACGGGACTATGATGGCCATGGCTCTCACACCTTATCAACAGCTGGTGGTAACTTTGTTCCTGGAGCTAGTGTTTTCAGCCATGGCAATGGCACTGCAAAGGGTGGATCACCAAAAGCCAGAGTGGCAGCTTACAAGGTATGCTGGCCACCAATTTATGGTTTACAGTGCTTTGATGCAGACATCATAGCTGCCTTTGATGCTGCAATAAGTGATGGCGTTCATGTGCTTTCGGTCTCTCTGGGTGGGGCACCAGCTGAATTTTTGGAAGATGCAATTTCAATAGGGGCTTTCCATGCAGTTAGGCATGGCATTCTTCTTGTTAGTGCTGCGGGAAATTCAGGACCAGATCTAGGGACTGTAACAAATGTGTCACCATGGATGTTAACGGTTGGTGCTAGCACAATTGATCGAGAGTTCACAAGTTATGTTGCTCTGGGTAACAAGAAACACCTCAAGGTATTTTCAACCCTAACAACTTTGGTTGTTGCTCATTTGGGAGATTTTATTTCATTAGCTGATTGGACTTAAAAAAATAAGCTGAGCAGAAGTACAGTGGTACTTAGAACATGTAAGCTTTAAAAAGTTGTACATAAGTTGAATAAGCTGGCAAAAAGTTGTACATGAAAATGCAAGGTTCAAGGCCCTCGATGGTCTAGTACACCATTGTCATCAGAAGTCATTATGTGATAATCCATTCTACAATCTTCACTGCCAGGGAGCAAGCCTTTCTGCTAGAGGCCTGCCATCTCAAAAGTTCTATCCATTGATCAGTGCTGCAGATGCTAAAGCTGCTAATGCATCTGCTACAGAAGCGTAAGAACAATTCAATCTATCAATATTAATTTTTATATCATTTAAAATTGTATGCATTGCTTCAATTCCTCCATCACATGTATAACTAGTGTTTTATGAAGTTCTGTTGTAGCCTGCAATGTATGCCTGGAACGCTTGATTCCAGGAAGGTGAAGGGGAAGATCTTGTTCTGCCTTCGAATGAATAATGAAAGAACTGTGAAGGGCGAGCAGGCTGCTGTAGCAGGTGCTGTTGGGATGATTTTGGCTAATGATGAGTTAAATGGAAATGACGTTCTAGCTGAGACTCATTTGCTTCCTGCTTCACATATCAATTTCACTGATGGCAAATATGCCATTGCCTACATCAACACTACCAAGTAAATCTCTGAGTCTTTCTCCTATATTTTTTGCATTCATTCATGATATGTATGTATATGTAACAGGAACCCTATGGCTTACATGACTCACCCAATAACACAATTGGGAACGAAACCAGCTCCAATAGTAGCTCAGTTCTCGTCAAGAGGGCCCAATATGATTCAGCAAGCAATCCTCAAGGTCTGCTTAGCAATTACATTTACATCTTTAACATTTCTGTTTATTACTAATAAACTAATAAACCAATTGCATGTATGATTTTGCTATGCATTTCAGCCTGATGTCACTGCACCAGGGTTGGACATAATTGCAGCTTACACCGAAGCAGATGCGCCAACTAATCTAATATTTGATAAGCGCCGGATACCTTTTAACTCACAATCTGGCACTTCCATGTCATGCCCTCATGTCTCTGGAATTGCCGGGCTTCTCAAAACACTCCACCCTGATTGGAGTCCAGCAGCTATTAAATCTGCAATCATGACCACCGGTACAAAAATCCTTTCTTAGGTTTACGATAATAATCTCATGTCCTATAAAATGTGACATATACTTTGCTCTAGAATTCCTAATGTTTTAGTACCTATTTCATCTGCAGCAAGTACAAATGATAACAACATGGAGCCAATGCTGGATGCATCCTACCTCAAGGCAACACCATTTGCCTATGGTGCAGGAAATGTTCAACCAAACCATGCCATGGACCCCGGACTCATATATGATCTAACCATATATGATTATTTAAATTTCCTATGTGCTCATCACTACAACAAAAGCCAAATCAATTTATTCTCGGATAAGCCTTATGCATGTCCTAAGTCATTTAGTCTAGCAGACTTTAACTACCCTTCAATAGCTGTCCCTAATCTTTCTGCAGATTCAGTGACTATTACTCGTATAGTTACAAATGTAGGTTCTCCAGGTACGTACAGAGTGCGTGTCAAAGCACCTGCTGGAGTTTGGGTCACAATAAAACCTAGGAGAATGAAATTTAAGGTAATTGGAGAAAAGAAGAAATTCAAGGTGATTTTAAAACCTAAGGTTGAGGGTAAGCCTAGAGGGTATGTTTTTGGAGAATTGGTATGGTCAGATGGCAAGCACCATGTCAGGAGTCCACTTGTGGTGAAGCACACTGAGAATTGATATTTACAGACATAAATGTCTTGTCTTTTTCATTGGAAAAAAGATTTGTTTATGTAATGCTTTTAACATGGCAAATAAATGGGTAGTTGTCAAGCAAGTCATAAGTTTTGTTACCTTCAACTTTTTAGGCCTAAATTTTTTTTCCGAATGTAGCAGAATGTCAAACCCAGAACATTAATCAACTATTTGTAACCCAGCCAAAACAATGAAATAGAATAAATAAAGTTGATGTGATTGTCAAAAACCAAGAATATTCTGGTTTCTTTCTTCTTTTTTTTCTTTTTTGTGGTTGCTGCCATTGTTATTGGATTATGAGTTGAAATAAGCCAGGTAAATACTACATGAACTCAATCTAAAGCCAATAGGTAGTATTACAAATCACAGGCAGCAGCAGGCTGCAAACTATCAAAGGAAACTTGTAACGACCCAAGAAAAAGTGCTAGTAACATCTACGCTATACTTCAAAAGGATTAGTCACAATTAAGGCTCCTTGTAATTGTTAATAAAGCCCAAATCTACCTAGTAAATACCCGATGTGGGACTCATCATACACCCACACACATCACACAATCAATCAAATTGGGGCATCACAAAACTAATTAAGAAAGTTATCAAAAGCAAAGAAAGGAAGCTTCCACAGGTTGCATAAGGTCCTATATTGGATAGAATTTCTAATATTTCTACACCAAAAGAGCCTATATCTAACAACATATACAATATAGTTTGCACCAAATCAGTTGCAGAACAAATCTTTCCCTTGTGAATTATGGCATTCCAGGTAATCCAAATATGGTAGATAACAGTTGTCCAGGCAATCTTGTAGATCACAGAATACCTTATCTTTGTGACTCCTAAAAACAAACTTGCCATAACAAGTATAAAAAGGCAATCAGCTATTTGCTTGCCAAAATAATGCTTACAGTATTGCCACTACACTAAAAGAAATCAGGGCCTCAGATCCTTGCTGCTGATCATTTACATAACATTTGAGCTTTTCTTTCTCTCTTTTGCGGATGAATAGAACAACAAAGTCTTAGTAATTTTTTAAGATCAATTTGGATCCTCAACAGATGAGTGATAGTCAGTCACTGTATTCTCTTCCTTCATTCTATTCTATCTGAAGTCGTTCTCTTTGTTACTTCTTCAGTTGACATGTCATTTTTTTACTATTTCTACTAGTGTTATGTTTGGTCTTCCTCTACCCTTTTTCAAAACAGAATTTTACACCCTGCTTAGCAGGAAACGCGTACACCGACAGTTAAGCCAGAGACTCATTACCTCCAAGTTATCCAAAACTCAGCTCAACTATCACAAAGACTTACCTAGCTTTCCAGGAATAATTCACACCTGGTGACAAGGCAGTATCTGCAAATACATCATCTACTAATAGATATCATTACATATCAACTTGCTAGGACAGATGATTGAAAATGTCACAAACTGGCCTCTTTTCTCTTAGGTAAAATTTCCTAATAAATGGCATCCAAAAACAAGAAATTAAAAGTACAACTTTCCCATCATTTTGTTAGGCCCAGAATTAGAAGCTACCTTCATTAATACAACATAGCCATAAATTATTTCATCAATTTTGACAATTTTCATACAGAAGAATATCAGAATAAAGGTCACTCCCCACCACCCCACCAACACCCACCCCCCAAAAAAAAAAAGAAAAAAAAAATTCTTGCATCAATGCTTTTCAACTATTCCAAGAGAAACCACAAAAAATACCATGTGGAAGATTTAGGCACAGATATGTTTTTTATTTGGCTTGGATGAATTAATAAAAAAAAAATTACTGAATAAATTATGAATTAATTTATTTAGCTTGGATGAATGAAAAATTCATTACCAAATCAAAGCAGAAAAATAATTAAATATTAAAATCACCGTTTTCTAATAATTTAAGCTTACTAATTAACTTCAACACAAAATACCATTCATCATCCATAGTCATACCTACATATATATACATATATATATACCATAAATTTTACACAAAACACCATTTAGCATGCATAGTCATACCTACTTACCTATATATACATGCATACATATGCAAAATCATAAATAAGCTTATAATTTATAAACCAATAAGATTAGATCTATTAGGAATTAAATATTAGACATGACTACCATATTAAAAAAGATAAAACATAACTCCGATACTGCATGAGAAAATATGAAAAAGAAAGTATAGAGAACGCAGGAATTAACGTGGTTCGATCTCAGAAGCCTACATCCTTGCGGATAAAAAAAAAAGTAAGAGAAGGTAAGGAGAGAGAGGAAGAATCGGAAACTTATGGCATGGGCGGAGTAGGGAAGACAAACTTTGTTTTTGCAACTTTTGTTATGGTTCTTAACCAAAACAAAGAGCAATAAGACCACATATAAAGTATGTTGTCCTCCCTACTCGCCCATGCCACAACCTTCCGAAAATCCAAACTCTCTCTCTCCATTTTCTCCAATGACAAACACCACTTTGGTAGCTCCACTCATGTATGTATGTAAGTGCCAATGCACTTTGAGTCTTTGACTAGCTAGTTCTACACCTACCTTAGCTTACATTACACATAATACCCTTTCATGCACTAAGCATTATATAGGGGTGTGTCAGTGCTAAAGTTGTGTCAGTAGCCGTTGGATTGAAGAGTTTTTTGTTAGGTGAATATTGATCTTGTCCGTTCATTTGTTTGGTAAAGTTTTCCATCAACTTTGGTTGAAAGTCTACGTGTTTGCCTATCCGAATTTCTCTTTAGCAACAATGGTAAAGAAAAAGGAAGAGAGAAAGATTATTTATTTATTTGTTTGCTTGTGGTTCCATTCCAAAAAATTTTTGTCATACGGTTCACATGTTGCCAATAGGAATCTCTCCTACACCCAGAAAGCAACACAAAACTGTAAAGTCACAAACCAAAGAATGACAATATTATATGACTTGTTGGCCATTATTGGACGCTATTCTCTATTAAATATCAATCTTGATGGTGGATTACAGATAACTCGCTGCTAATACTATTCTTTTAAGTATTAACCTTATGATTTTATTTATGTTAAATTTTGCAACCGACAAAATTACCTGACGGTGCAAATACTATTGGACAAAATTTTCAAACCTCAGCATTAGGTGGTGATTCATAAAATCGTAATTCGTACATGTTTATTTTTTGAGCAAATCGTATCACTCATCAAATAGGTTGTGTGGCTAAAAGTACATGTGAATAATTTTACCAATCAATATGTAGTGGGTTGAAAGAATTTTCCTCCAAACCAATTTAAAGATAAACATTTTCAATACTATTTATGTTTTTTTGCTTAAAGCATTCATTAAATTATTTAAATAAATTAAATGTCTATGAAATAAATCATGTGAAAAGTGTAAATAAAATGAAATTTATTTGAGTCACCACATAATAAGTTAAAGAAACTTTCCTATAAATCAAATTCTATCCTTTTTTTTTTAAAGAAAAACCAAACTTTAACTATTATTATGCACCATTAAAATTCAAGTAAAAATTTAGATTTGTTTTCATTGTTTGGAATCAAAATATAGAAGGTATACATATATCTACAGATACTATTTTAATACTTTAATCTAAAAATTATCTAATTAACAATAACATAAATGAAGATAGACAAAATTTTCAATAATAGGTTGAAGGATGTTGTTTCAACCCAGTTTAGAAGAAAACTTTTTATAAATGTATCCGAACAGTAGTTTTGATGTAAAAATCTTCTCATTGATATACACACATATATATATATATAATCCATTCAAAGGTTGAAGGAGTTTATTTCAAACCAATTTATATGAAAACCTGGGTTAATTATTGTACTGTCCAAGAATATTGGCCCATTACTGAGCTAGTGGCCCATTCAACAAATGGCCTCGGTCTATTTCGACACTAAACCGAGCCCAATTAAGCCTAGCTGAACATTTAGACAGTGTACCCTCCCCCCCCCCCCCCCCCACCCCCCCCCCCCCGGGACGTGTGAGTATGGAATAATGCATTGGGGGAATTCGCCCGTCGAGCATATTAAACGACGTCTTGTGCAAGTTCCAAGGAGGTCGTATCAGCAGCAGGCGGTGGGTCCCATTTGGTCAGGAATATAGTGCAAAGAGACACACTAACATGGGAAAAAGCCTCTCATCATGACAACCCTACTAAAGAGAGGCTGTAAATATAAATAAATAAATAAATAAAAAGGGATAGGGATCAAGGGTTGGAAAATTTTGGGGGGAGAGAAACACGAGAGCAGTGAGAAAAGACTTAACCCTGGAGAAAGGGAATCCTGTTCGGAATATAGGGTAGAGACTCAGCTATGCAACCATAGCCTCGGCTGGGCCAATATCAAAGAAGTTTAGGGTCATAGACAACAATTTGCCTCTTTTAGCAATCATTCGAGTCATTTCTTAGACCTTCCACTTGTGGGATAAGCCCGAACTCAGAGTATAAGTAAATTAGGGGTCTAGGCCAAAAAGCCCAAGTTCATGGGAAAAGACCACTACAATCATATAAAATCACTATAAACTATAAGGAGGTATACACTGCTATGGACATACGAGTCCTCTCTCTCATAACTTAGTGGGACCCACCAATTGTGAGAAAGATGACTCATGTAACAAGGTATATTTTCTCCTAAACTATGGGATCCTTTGTACTTTGCATCCCCTAAATTTTGAAAGACTTACCTTGGGTTCAATATTCTAATCTAATGCAATACGTGTCTTCATCCTTACAAATTTATTAATGCACTAGGGCTATGGATCAAACTATGTCCAACTTTCAAAACTTGCAATCCCATCTAGTCCTTTATCAAGTAGGGCCCATCAAAGGCCCACCAATGAGAACCTGTTGAACAACCCAAGTTCACATCTGTAATGGAAAAGTTTGGTAAAACATGGCCCAGCACATTAAAAATACATGTACCCAAACAAAAAAAAAAATCAATAAATTAGAATGAAGTTTATGGTGACCTTCACATATTTCCTATGTGTATTGCTCATAGGGTATAAGCATTAGTACTCACACGCAAGACAATTCCTTTCAATAAGACTATAGCACGTAAGACCTTCTACTTGTGGGATAAGCCCTAACCAAGAGTACAAGTAAACTGGTGGTCTAGGCCCAAAAGCCCAAATTCATGGTAAAAAACCACCACAATTATATAAAATCACTCTAAACTATGAGGAGGTATACACTTTTATGGATATATAAGTCATCTCTATCATAACTTACTGGGACCCACCAATTGTGAGAAAGAGGTCTCATGTAACAGGGTATATTTTCTCCTAAACTATGGGATCCTTTGTACTTTTCATCCCTAAACTTTGAAGGACTTACCTTGGGTCCAATATTCTAATCTCATGCAATATGTGTCTTTATCCTTACAGATCTATTAATGCACTAGGGCAATGGACCAAGTTATGTACAACTTTCAAAACTTGCAATCTCATCTAGTCCATTATCAAGTAAGGCCCATCAAAGGCCCACCAATGAGAACTTGTTGAACAACCCAAGTTCACATTTGTAATGAAAAAGTTTGGTAAAACATGGCCCAGCCCATTAAAAATACATGTACCCAAACAAAAATAAATAAATAAAGAATGAAATTTATGGTAGCCCCCACATATCTGCTATGTGTATTGCTCATAGGGTATGAGCTGTTAGTACTCACACACAAGACAATTCCTTTTAACAGGACTATAACAAAACCAAAACCAAACCCAAAACCCCTGCTCTCTCTCTCTCTCTCTCTCCCCTCTAAGCCTCCCTCTCTGTTTTCACAGTGCATCAACACCAACAAAGGAGGCCATAGAAGATTAGGTACTCTCTCTCTCTCTCTCTCTACTTTTTCTTTATGATTTATCTATGATTCCAAAATTCATAACCTTAATTTTGTTCTTCCTTTGTTTTCTCTGAATATTTTCTTGAACCGAGTTTTAATTTTTTTTAGTGTAAAGTTTGATGCTTTATTGAATCTAATCCAAAAATATTCAAACTTGAATTGATTTTCATGTAGAAGAACCAAATGGGTTCTCAAGGCTGTGATTATTTCATGTTTAAATTTCTTTTTCTTTTTTCTTTTTTTGTTTATTTTTGTTGAGAACCTGTTGAACAACCCAAGTTCACATCTGTAATGGAAAAGTTTGGTAAAACATGGCCAAGCCCATTTAAAATACATGTACCCAAACAAAAAAAAAAAAAAAAAGAATGAATTTTATGGTGGCCCCTTTTATTTGTTGTGTGTATTGCTCATAGGATATGAGCTGTTAGTACTCACACGCAAGACAATCCTTTTCAATAGAAATATAACACGCAAGATCTTCCACTTATGGGATAAGCCCCAACCCATAATACAAGTAAATTGGGGGGTCTAGGCCGAAAAGCCCAAGTTCATGGTATAAGACCACCACAATTATATAAAATCACACTAAATTATGAGGAGTTATACACTGTTATGGATATATGAGTCATCTCTCTCATAACTTAGTGGGATCCACCAGTTGTGAGAAAGAGGACTCATGTAACAGGGTATATTTTCTCCTAAATTATGGATCCTTTGTACTTTGCATCCCTAAACTTTGAAAGACTTACCTTGGGTCCAATATTCTAATCTCATGCAATACGTGTCTTCATCCTTACAGATCTATTAATGCACTTGGGCAATGGACAAGCTATGTCCAACTTTCAAAACTTGCGATCCCATCTAGTCCATTATCAAGTAGGGCCCATCAAAGGCCCACCAATGAGAGCCCGTTGAACAGCCAAGTTCACATTTGTAATGGAAAAGTTTGGTAAAACATGGTCAGCCCATTAAAAATACATGTACCCAAACAACAAAAAAAAAAAATAATAAAGAATGAAGTTTACGGTGGCCCCCACATATCTGTTGTGTGTATTGCTCATAGGTATGAGCTGTTAGTACTCACATGCAAGACAATCCTTTCAACAAGACTGTAACAAAACCAAACCCAAAACTGTAGCTCCCTCTCTCTCTTCCTCCTTTAAGCCTCCCTCTCTTTTTCACGGTGCACCAACACCAACAAAGGAGGCCATAGTAGATCAGGTATGCTCTCTCTCTCTCTCTCTCTCTCTCTCTCTCTCTCTCTCTCTCTCTCTCTCTCTCTCTCTCTCTCTCTCCTTTTTCTTTATGATTTGTCTATGATTCCAAAATTCATAACCTTAATTTTGTTCTTCCTTTGTTATATCTGAAAATTTTCCTGAACCGAGTTTTAATTTTTTGAATGTAAATTTTGATGCTTTATTGAATCTAATCTAGAAATATTCAAACTTGAATTGATTTTCATGTATAGAAGAA
This sequence comes from Quercus suber, assembly GCF_002906115.3. NCBI lineage: Eukaryota > Viridiplantae > Streptophyta > Magnoliopsida > Fagales > Fagaceae > Quercus > Quercus suber. The sequence continues at coordinate 502,313 of NW_027069613.1, forward strand.
CCAAATGGATTCTCAAGGCTGGGATTATTTCATATATAAATTCCTTTCTTTTCTTTTTTTGGTTTACTTTTGTTGAGAGCCCGTTGAACAGCCCAAGTTCACATCTGTAATGGAAAAGTTAGGTAAAACATGGCCCAGCCCATTAAAAATACATGTACCCAAACAAAAACAAAAACAAAAATCAATAAAGAATGAAGTTTATGGTAGCCCCCCCACATATCTGCAATGTGCATTGCTCGTAGGGTATGAGCTATTAGTACTCACACACAAGACAATCCCTTTCAATAGGACTATAACACGCAAGACCCTTCTACTTGTGTGATAAGCCCCAACCTAGAGTATAAGTAAATTGGGGGTCTAGGCCCAAAAGCCCAAGTTCATGGGAAAAGACAGCCACAATTATATAAAATCACTCTAAACTGTAAGCAAGTATACATTGTTATGGATATATAAGTCCTCTCTCTCATAACTTAGTGGGACCCACCAATTGTGAGAAAAAGGACTCGTGTGGTATATTTTCTCCTAAACTATGGAATCTTTTGTACTTTGCATCCCTAAACTTTGAAAGACTTACCTTGGGTCTAATATTTTAATCTAATGCAATACATGTCTTCATCCTTACAGATCTATTAATGCACTAGGGCAATGGACCAAGCTATGTCTGACTTTCAAAACTTGCAATCTCATCTAGTCCATTATCAAGTAGGGCCCATCAAAGGCCCACTAATGAGAACCCATTGGTCAACCCAAGTTCACATCTGTAATGGAAAAGTTTAGTAAAACATGTCCCAGCCCATTAAAAATACATGTACCCAAACAAAAAAACAAAAAAACAGAAATCAATAAAGAAGGTAGTTTATGGTGGCCCCCACATACGTGCTGTGTTATTGCTCGTAGGCTATGAGCTGTTAGTACTCACACGCAAGACAATTCCTTTCAATAGGACTATAACATGCAAGACCTTCCACTTATGGGATAAGCCCCAACTCATAATACAAGTAAATTGGGAGCTGGGCCAAAAAGCCCAAGTTCATTGGAAAAGACCACCACAATTATATAAAATCACTCTAAACTATGAAGAGGTATACACTGCTATGGATATATGGGTCCTCACTCTCATAACTTAGTGGGACCCACCAATTGTAAGAAAGAGGACTCATGTAACAGGGTATATTTTCTCCTAAACTATGGGATCCTTTGTACTTTGCATCCCCAAACTTTGAAAGACTTAACTTGGGTCCAATATTCTAATCTCATGCAATATGTGTCTTCATCCTTATAGATCTATTAATGCACTAGGGCAATGGACCAAGCTATGTCCAACTTTCAAAACTTGCAATCCCATCTAGTCCATTATCAAGTAGGGCCCATCAAAGGCCCACCAATGAGACCTTGTTGAACAGCCCAAGTTTACATCTGTAATGAAAAAGTTTGGTAAGACATGGCTCAGACCATTAAAAATACATGTACCCAAACAAAAAAAATCCATAATGAATGAAGTTTATGGTGGCCCCCACATATCTACTATGTGTATTGCTCATAGTGTATGAGATGTTAGTACTCACATGTAAGACAATCCCTTTCAACAAGACTATAACAAAACCAGACCCAAAACCCTAGCTCTCTCCCTCTCTCTTCCTCTTTTGAGCATCCCTCTCTATTTTCATGGTGCACCAACACCAACAAAGGAGGCCATAGAAGATCAAGTACTCTCTCTGTCTCTCTCTCTCTCTACTTTTTCTTTATGATTTATCAATGATTCCAAAATTCATCTTCCTCTGTTTTCTTTGAAAATTTTCTTGATCCGAGTTTTAATTTTTTTACTTGAATTGATTTTCGTGTACAAGAACCAAATGGGTTCTCAAGGATACGATTATTTCATGTTTAAATTCTTTTTTTTTTTTTTTGGTTTATTTTTGTTGAGAACCCATTGAACAACCCAAGTTCACATCTGTAATGGAAAAGTTTGGTAAAACATTGCCCAGCCCATTAAAAATACACGTACCCAAACAAACAAACAAAAATCAATAAAGAATGAAGTTTATAGGGGCCCCCACATATTCGCGACTAGTGTGCTTGGAGTACAAAAGAGTTTTAACTTAAATGTAGGAATCTTTATTTTGTATCACAAGGAAATTAGGATTTAGTTTAATCGCTTAAGTATATTGAATTTTATATTGTACATAATGTAGGAGTCAAAACTGCAACAATCACATCAGATTAGTAAAGAGAGTGATGAAGAATCCCTCATGTGGCCAAACATTAATTGCCCTCCTAATATCATCGAGATGAATCCATATTATGGGCTGCCAAATATGCTACAAGGAGGAAACTCACCATTTCAGTCAAGTATGATTAGATAAGTGGTTGGAGTGCAACCATTTAGTTGCCATGAAAACACATCTCAGGCCTGTACTTATTTACTTTACTATTCTTATGTGTTTCTGATTTTTTTTTTTTTTTTTTTACCTAATTTCTAAACATAGTAGTGTTCTCTTTACATTTAAAGAACTCATGAGACTCAATTTGAATTGTAACTTATCATGTTTATTTTTTTTTTTTTTTTGGGATTTTAAGTAATTAATAATTGCATTGGTATATTGTTAAGACCCAATAGTTGTGTGATTAAAATCAAGAGGAATTGAAAAACAAAATCCAAAAAAAAAAAATTGTAAAAGAGTCATGAAGATGGGTACTAAAGACATATTGAAACAAAGGAAAATTGAAAAGCTACATACTGATGCAGGTTAATACTAAAAACATATAGAAACAAAAGAAAATTGAAAATCTACATACTGATGCTTCTATAATTACTCATTTAAAATTCAAACTAGTTTCAAAAAAATAGTTTGTGGTTTAGAGCATTTTCTGTTTTCACTAATTGTGTTTTGTTTCCCTGTACCTGTTTTTAAAACAAAGCACACACAATTTTTACTTTAAACTCTTGGCAGAAGGTATAGCTTTTTTTTTTTCTTTGTTTGTTTGTTTTTGTTTATTACGGTAATCAAAAGAGCCTACAATTTTGTTTATAATTGACATATTTTAGATTTTTTAATAATTATTTCTGATTATTTTGAATCTCTTTACTCTTATGGCCCACACCTCCTCTTGTTCATATTTATTTTTGTATCATTCTTTCCATTAGGAATAGGTAAGTTTCTTTCCAAATAGTATATGTTGTTATAGCAGTCATCTTGACTATTTGAAGTTTTAGCTTAGCCTCATTGATTTAATAAATTTAAGGCGTAAATGCACTTTTAGTCCCTATATTTTGACTTTTTTCATTTTGGTCCCTACATTTTAATTTTACCACTTTTAGTTCCTAAACCAATTAATGCGTGTTATTTTCGTTATTTCCATCAGTCAACCAACAAAAACAGCTGAGGTGGCAACTGGAGGAATTAAAATATTATAAAAAATGCCACATCACCCATAACACATTAACATATAAATTTAAAAAATTAATTTATTAATTTTAACTAAATAGAAAAAATAAAAACAGAATTAAAAACTAAAATTTACATGAATTAAGATCTAAAAGTTTCTTGAATAAGAACACCAACCCAAAAATTTTAAAACCCAAAAAATTAACATAAGATCCAAACCTGAACACTATTCTCAAACCGGCCACACACTTTAATCTCAAACACAAACTCTATTCTCTCATCTCAAACTCTCTCTTCCATCTCAAACTCTCTCTTCTCTCATGGCTCATACCCAAGCTCTCTCTCCTCTCATGGTTGATCCATCTCATAGTTAAAGACCCATGGCCGAAGACCCACAAAGAAAAGCTTTAACTCAGAAACCCAAGCAGTAACATTTTCTTGAACTTTCCTTTGTTCCACCTTATCTTCTTCTTTGCTCAAATCCCAGCCCAGCAAGAGCCAACCACCTTTCTTGGCAATAACGTCCACCAAATCCATCCTCCCAGCTTCAACCAGCTCTTTCCTGCTCAGAAAAGCCTCCAGATTCTTCGATTCTTTCATGAACTCCAAAATCTCACCCTCCAAGGCCAAATCCCCCTCTTCACTATCCCACTTCACACACCTCCTCACGAACCCAACGGCTTGTGAAACCCCAAAAAACCACCACCACAGCTCTCCTTCATCGCCACGAAACTCGAAGACACGAGCTGTGTCTGTACCCATATCATTTTCCTCCTCTTTCTTCTTCTTCTCGAATCGGTAACAAAGACAACAGAAGGTAGGGAACGAGACTGGGGCCGAGAGTTTAGATCTGTTATGGATTGGTTGGGCTTGATGTTGTTGTGAGCTGAATTGACTGGGTTTTTCTGGGTTTGTGTGTTTGTTTGATTCAATGAGTTGAGTTGGCCAGGTTGGTTGATTTTGTTGTTGATTGTTTGAAATAAACTAGGTTTTGTTTGAGTTTTTTGGGTTCCTGGGTTTTTGAGTGTTTGAGATTTCTTGGTTTTCTTTGATTTTATGATTTTGGCTATGAATCTTTGGGGAAGAACGAGAAAAACTGATGGGTTTTCCGCATGGGTCTTTCAGCATTGGTCTTTGTTCTCTTCTCAAATTTTATTGCATTATTGATTTGATTTAAGTGGGAAAGGAAGTTGATTCAATGGGTTTAATTTTGAATTCGTGTTCTTGGGTTTGATTTTCTGGGGTTGTGTTCTTTTGATCTAGGTTTGAGTTTTTGGTTGCTAGATTTGTGTTCTTGGTCGCTGGGTTTGATCTAGGAAGAACACGAAGAACTAGTTGTAATGTTCTTGGTTGCTGGGTTTTTTTTATTTTTTTAATTAAAATTGAGTAATGAATTTTTTTTAAAATTTTGGCATTTAAAAAATGCCAAATAATTTTTTCAATAATATTTTAATGCCTCCGACTGCCACCTCAGCTATTTATGTCAGTTGATTGAAGGAAATGACGAACATAACACACGTTAATTGTTTTAGGGACTAAAAGTGGTAAAATTAAAATGTAGGAACCAAAATGGAAAAAAGTCAAAATGCAAGGACTAAAAATGCATTTACGCCAAAATTTAATTGTGTAAATGTATATAATATATTTTGTGAAATTTGTTGATAGATTTGTAAAGCATGGTATTATTGAGAATAATATCCTTTTAATATGCAGTTGAATTTAAATAGATTAGGCATTTTTTTTGTTTTTTCTTTATTCAATTGCTTCTCATATATGTAATTTTATTAAACTATTCTGTGCATCACACGAGTTAGTAACTAGTAGATTCTATAGTGAAACTAAATGTTTTCATTTTGTTTTTTAGGATAATTCTCCACTCTAGAAGGCATGTTATGATTTGTCAAATAAGCATCCAAGCAATTCTATTAGGAAGTTTGGTACCAATGATGTGAAATTTTGAAAATCCAAAATTACACAAAGATGACAGGAGCAATTAGTTTGTTTATGATATATAGGGTCATAAGATTAGTTTAAACGTGAAAACTTTACATCTAATATTTTTGTCTCATAATGTAACCCATTGGGCAACCTTTTGTAATAAGGTAGGAACATTCTTTAACTCTAGAACATTAATGTAAAAGTTCTTTTTATATGCAAATCATTTTTCATCATCATTTGTTTGTACATAATTTCTTTCTCCTTTGCTAACATAGGTTGGCTAATATTAAGAGGCAATAAGTCTATTACAAAATAATCTCTCTTTATTGAGGTGAAAAGATGATCCACCATAGGTGACAAATTTTGAAACCAAACAAAAGCATCATTGTTAGTATTGCCTATCTTTGACAATAGTTGTGATAGTTAATTATCATAGAAATGATATATGTCATATCAAAACAAAGGAAAAAACAAAAACAAAAACAATCTTCCAGAACTTTATTAACCACAACTGATTTTACAATATCCACTTAATATTATAATAACTAATTAACAAAAAAATCTAATAGACTAATTCTATGACTAATATAGACTCTTGTTACAAAGAAACGGTAAGTATACAACACAATAGATGACTAAAATATACATCAACACCCAAAATAAACAAATACATCAAATGATTGCAAATAGCAGCTTTGGCTACATTGCATTTCAATTTCCAAAACCAACACTTAAGCATCCATGCTTTATGATATCCACTAGTGGAAGTACATCTTGAACAAAACCCCACTTGAATTGGTGCTAATAGTAACAGCATTGCCTTCCAAAACCAGAATTTAAGCTTCCATGCTTTAGGAAATCTACAAAATGAAGTACATTTCAAACAACACCATAATAGAATTTCTTCACACTCTAACCAAAATTTTCCAACTAGTATCTAATTGTACAATGTACATAAAAGCAATTAAAAATGATGAGAGGAAATAGATCCCTAGTGATTGGCAGAATCTTAGAAAGCGATCTCGAATGAAAAGAAATATTCGAAAATGAAATGCCCAGCATGCAAAGCAAAAAAAGACAATAAAGATTACATATAGTTGATGACTATAAATGAACAACTCAGACTTGTTCCTTCTCACTGGATAAAGTGATGTCATCCACAGCAGTAGACCAGCTGTCAGACTTATAACACCTGCAAGATGAGCAACACCGATATCTACCCACTCCAATATTTGCATCAAACAATTAGATATATAAGCAGCGTCATCTTCATATGACCTTATATTTCTTTCCATGAAGGTATTCTTAGATACATTCTATGAAGGAAGAAAAAGCTCATGGTTTAGGACATTGATAAGGGTTACAAAGGAGATGGGCTTCTCTTGTCTCTCTTCGGTGATGCTACTCAATGACTTAACACAATTCGATGTGTGTCCTACTTATTTTCTTGATTCTTGCACAAATTTTCATATGCCCATCCTGAAGATTGCAACTAAGAAGCAAGAAACTAAACATGTTGTGAGCTTTCATCCAGGTGTCACAATCAAATTTAGGGTCACTAAAATTAGTGACAGGGTCACTATGGAAAAAATCAGGAACTACCACAAAGAAGCTAGCTATTGCAACCTTGTCAGCTAGTTTCCTTCATAGAGAAGCAATGCATATTATTAATATCATATAGCTAGGAATAACTAATATTTGAATGCACTAACATCTAGTTTATCTAGAACACAACAATAAATTTGGCTGGTGAATAAGAAAATTAATGGAACACAAACAACTCTAAGATATGGTTGATGGCAGTTTGGATTTATGTGCTTAGTAAAAGCTAAAATATGATAAATCATAGTATCTGAACAACATTTGCTTCCACTAATTCAAAATATTGAGGACTAGATATTATTCGGCTCAAGTTTAGATAATTTATTGCAAATATATATCATTAACATGTGAAGGACCAAAAAGCAATATGAGAAAAATCAAATAAATGGTGAGGACAAAAGAAAATAAAGAAGAAGAAAACATCATATACCCTGGACTAAATATAGCATTTTAGACTTGTGATCAGAACACTTTATATTTAGGATGAACTTATCATAACACTACATATTTAGGATGCATATACAATCAACAATTAGAAACAACTTAACTTTACAAGCCTATAAAATCTATAATGTGGAAAATGCAGAAAACCCCCTTGCAGTTTGCCTGTAAAACCCAAAGACCTCATGAACTTTTAAGTCTGACACACAGATCCATATAATCATGCTTTAGTGATAATCATGACATTTTCCATTACTATTGATGGTAAATAGTATCTATACCTCACGTGGGCATTTACACACTCTAAAATAAAGGGCAAAAGGGGAGAGTCATTTCTATGACCATCTCCAGCCTCTTTCCAAAGGCTATAATTTCCATGAAATTCAAAGAACTTTAGGCCCCTTTGGCCCTTGGATTGCTTGGTATTGTTCCATTAGCTAACTAAACATGCCTAAATTTAGGGCAATTACATGTAAATGGCCCAATTTTTGCCTCTATAGCTGTTGGAAAGAGGCATGAAATATTTCTGTCTCTTCTGTCCTCTATTTTCATATACATATATAATTTCCCATGTGAGGCACATGTCCTATTTACCATTAATAATAATGATAAATTGAAACAGTTATACCTAAAAGATGACTTCAAGGATGTTATGGGTCACATGTCAAACTTTTGTGATCATGTCATGCGGGCAAACCACATGAATCCCCTTATGGATACTTGCTATTTCATTTTCCTTATTTTCCTTCTTGGAAATTAGAGTTCGAAAGATTATAAGCTAACCATTAAATTCACTTTCCTTGATATCGTTATTCTCATAATATTCATCAGCCAAATTCTTCACTCAAACTAAAAATTTCAACCCTTCCACAAGCACTACATAAGCTAAAAGATTATGACTACAAGCCAAGACTAAAAGGATTCACTTCTATGCTCATGTTTTATTTTTTATTTTTTATCATGAACTAGTTAAAATCATGAATGTTTTGTCATATGAATAAGACAACATGGACAAGAGCCAAAGGCCATCAAACAAGTCAGGTCAATGACTTGTAAATTAGCACCATGCTTTCATAGTTTATTTGTGCTAAGTAATTATCAACTGCAACCAAGTTCATGGTCGTTGCCATTAAAACTCTCTTGCTCACCATTACCAACAATCCCACTTGTATCCAATTGCAATTCTATTTTCCATCCATGTCTTCTTGTCTGAAAACTGAATCAAGGTAATGATAAACCAATTCGCTTTAACACAAATTACACTTTTTCCTCCTACAAGATGAGTGGAGGACCCACTCATTACATGTACAACTTACTAATAAAAAAAACTTACATCATTTAAATACAATTAATGAAACATTTGAATGTCTCATGGATTCATAATCACTATATATTGTTTTACAATGCAGAAATGAAAAGAGAAAGCTCATCAATTAGAAACATAAATCGGTATTATTGTTTTAAAAAGATTGAAGAGAGAAGCACACAAGACCCTCCAAGTGCATTGAAATTCCACTATATCCTCCATTTCATTATCACTATTATGCTCATTCAACTCTCCAAGCCTAGAACCACTTGTTATTTCTTCTTCCATGTGTCTGCAATCTAAATTATATAATGCACAATATTTCAAAACAAAATATAACAATATTATACTTATCTATTAAAGCATGGTCAAGATTTCTATTAAAGCATGGTCAAGTATAATAGTAAGTATAACAGTATGGTGAAGATTTCTTTGAAGAATTGTATCAAACACTTTGCAAGCATCATGTATACCTCAAGTTTCAATCCTCCCACCTCAATCATCGATTTGATTTTAAAAAAAAAAAAATTGTGTCAAATGTAGAGAAGTCCAGCTTTCTTTCAATGAGAATGAAAGGTTACAAAGCAAGAAACAATAAAATTACAATCACAACTCAGTAATTACAGTAAGAAACAAAACCTGAGAAAGGTAGAGAGATGTAGGTCTCACCGTTTTGAGGAAGATAGAGAAGCGACAATAGGCGATGGCAGGGAGAAGAAGTCGAGTGCCTCTGCCTTCTACCCTCTGCCTCCAGTGTGTGAGAGCTAGATTCTTCTCTAAAACCTCATCTTTCCCTCCTCACTGAAATATACTAGTGTTTTGAATTTCATCTGATTGTTTGTTTTGTTTTCTTAGGGTGCATTTGGGAGAGTTGTTAAACAACTCATTTTCAGTTTTTAAATAACATTAAATATTTTTTCACACACTTTTTCACCTACATGTATTTTAAAAAACTATAAACAATATTACTCAAATTCCTCTACCAAACGGGGCATAATCTTTTTATTTTTTATTTTTTTTTCTTTTCCTAGTCAGATTATTTAAGTTGTGTTTTGTAACTTAGCAATGACAGGTATGCAATGTTGTGAAAATGTTGTAAAATTATTGTGAACGTAGCATTTCTCATTATATATAGTATACTAGCCTCTGAGCACACGTTGTTTGAGTAAATTTTTAATAATTTTTTGATCTCCTACACAGAATGCTTTAAAAAATTAAATATATGACTCTAGGCTTACTAAACTTAGGAAGGCACTTCCCAAATCCAACTCCCACAATACATTCTAACATATATTTAGATCCAGACAACATGAAATAATTACCTCTAGAGATGATGTTGCTCTGTTAGGAATGTAGACTCCATAATGAATTTTAGCAACCGGGTTGTTAACATGAAGGGACTTCAAAATGGTGGCATATCATTTGTAGCACGAACTTCTCTACCCATTGATTGCAAACTTTTATCTTGAAAACATAAAACAACGTTCATTACAGAGGCTACATACAAAAATAGTTGTTACTATGGAGGATAGGAATGGAGTGAGGACATTATAACTGTTAATGATAATGGGTGGAAGTTTGAAGTTATGTTTGTGAGAATTTGTAGGCACATTTTTTTAAAGTGATAGTTCATCGTAGTTTATCTTATCCAATTGTTAACTTTTTTTTTTTTTTTTGGCAGGCAATATCGGTGGCTAGTTAAGGAATAAGAAAGAATTTTGAACAATTAAATTTTTTTTTTTTTTGGCAAGGCGGAATGCAATATCATTCATTGGTTAAGACATAGAGAGTCAGAATACAGAGCTTGAAGAGCTGGAGGTGGAGATTCCTCCAACCAAACTAGTTCATCATCAACGTTCCTAGCAAAACGGGCTAGTGAGTGAGCAACAGTGTTTGCACTGCGCTTAACAAAGTTGACAGAGAAACTCCTTAAACCTGTTGCAAGACACTGAATATCTTCAAAAATGTGGCCCAACCGTGATCTGTTTGCACTTCCAGATGAAATAGACCTCATCACATTCATGTTGTCCCCTTCTAACACCACGTCCATAAAGCCTGCATCTACTGCGAACTCCAATGCTTTCCGACAAGCAAGAGCTTCCGCCTCCTCACTATCTTGTACCGGTGGTCCTCTGGCTGTTAGAGACGCCATGAACTCTGCCTTTTCATTGCGCACCACCACCCGAACGCCGGAAGCTTTTATATCTGCGAACAGTGCCGCGTCGACATTTACCTTATAAGACAAACCCACAGGTGGCTCCCATTGTTGCACTGGATGGATAAGAGAGGAGATATGCAGCTGTTCTTGTGCCTCATTAAACTCGTTCAACAAGTCCGCAGCTCGCTGAAAAAGTCTAGAGGGATCCTATAACTTGCCTCCATGTAGAACAGAGTTCCATTGGTTCCAGATGAGCCAACACTGAACCATAAAGGTTTCGAGCTCCTCCCTTGACAACCTGTCCAACAAAATCACAAACAATTGGCTAAAGTCCGTTTGCCCACACACTCTCTTCTGCAATCTTCCCATGCTACCCGCCCAAACATCCTTAGCTACTCCACACTCCCATAAAACATGGAGACCTGATTCCGATCCTTGGTTACAAAGCTCACACACTCTGTCCTCTATAATTCTTCGCCGAACCAGATTATCTTTCGTTGGCAGGATATTATGGCATGCCCTCCACCCAAACAATTTGATCTTATTTGGTAATCTGAGCTTCCACAATCTTGGCCATAGCAATCCCCTATTCTGCCCATTCGAACTTCCTTCCATACCATTCATCTCTTTGGCTAGCAACCTGGCAATATAATACCCCGATTTAACAGAGTAAATACCGTCTTTATTAGGAGACCACACCACCGTCTTTATCAATTTAAGATTTTAAACCATTTCTTATGATTTAGAAATAAAGATAAGTTTATATTAAATGGGTCATGTTAACGAGTATCATAAGGTATTGGTTAACAATCCAATTAAAAAAAGTTTTTATGGGAAAAGGAAAAAAAGTAATTAATATTTTGACAGCTTTTTTTATTTCTCATAAAAGTGAAAGTAAAATTTTTTTTTAAAATAAATTTTTAACCAATGTCCCAACGACCCTCGTTAACATTTTCAATTTAAAGGTATTTCATTATTATTATTATTATTATTATTTTACTTACTGAACGTGAGGTTTTTCTTTTTCGGAATAAAATATTAGAAACGTGACTTTTTTAGTTGTGTTTTTTTTTTTTTTTAACTGAATGTATGATGGTGCAAGAAAAACACCAAGTCAATCACTCGTCCATATGGCCGTCCATAGCAATGTTCAGAGCGGAGAGCGAATGGTTGGTACATTCGTCCCTCCTTTACCATCCTTCTTCTTCTTCTATACACTCGTCTAATGAAGGACGAGTGGGCAGTGAATCTCGTCCTTCTTTAATGATGGACGAGGTAAATTCACCAAGAGTTAGACTAAGCACACTTCCAACCAAAAGTCATATTGCTTGAATCTCAACACAGTTCCCGAAGAGGTGACCCTTATGACAGTTAAGGAAGTTACCCTCTGAATCCTCCAAACTCTACGACGATTAGGAGAAATAACCGATTTCTAACGCTATATAAAGGCCATTTTACGCAGAGGTAAGGGGACTTTTTTCTCTTTGGTAAATTCTAGAGAAGAAGTTAAGGAAGTCTTGAGGGCTCTTTTTCCTTTCAATCTACTAACTTTACCATCGAAGAATTAAAGGCCGGCTTCCACCGGTCTGCTCTGATTTACTTTGGTTTTCCAGGACTCATTCTTCAAGATCAAGAGCATCCGAAGATTTTTCAGCCCACTGATTCCTTAGAACTTATCAGCAATCATCTTGACTATTTGAAGTTTTAGCTTAGCCTCATTGATTTAATAAATTTAAGGCGTAAATGCACTTTTAGTCCCTATATTTTGACTTTTTTCATTTTGGTCCCTACATTTTAATTTTACCACTTTTAGTTCCTAAACCAATTAATGCGTGTTATTTTCGTTATTTCCATCAGTCAACCAACAAAAATAGCTGAGGTGGTCACTGGAGGAATTAAAATATTATAAAAAATGTCACATCACCCATAACACATTAAAATATAAATTTAAAAAATTAATTTATTAATTTTAACTAAATAGAAAAAATAAAAACAGAATTAAAAACTAAAATTTACATGAATTAAGATCTAAAAGTTTCTTGAATAAGAACACCAACCCAAAAATTTTAAAACCCAAAAAATTAACATAAGATCCAAACCTGAACACTATTCTCAAACCGGCCACACACTTTAATCTCAAACTCAAACTCTATTCTCTCATCTCAAACTCTCTCTTCCATCTCAAACTCTCTCTTCTCTCATGGCTCTTACCCAAGCTCTCTCTCCTCTCATGGCTGATCCATCTCATAGTTAAAGACCCATGGCCGAAGACCCACGAAGAAAAGCTTCAACTCAGAAACCCAAGCAGTAACATTTTCTTGAACTTTCCTTTGTTCCACCTTATCTTCTTCTTTGCTCAAATCCCAACCCAGCAAGAGCCAAACACCTTTCTTGGCAATAGCGTCCACCAAATCCATCCTCCCAGCTTCAACTAGCTCTTTCCTGCCCGGAAAAGCCTCCAGATTCTTCGATTCTTTCATGAACTCCAAAATCTCACCCTCCAAGGCCAAATCCCCTTCTTCACTATCCCACTTCACACACCTTCTCACGAACCCAACGACTTGTGAAACCCCAAAAAACCACCACCACAGCTCTCGTTCACCGCCACGAAACTCGAAGACATGAGCTGTGTCTGTACCCATATCATTTTCCTCCTCTTTCTTCTTCTTCTCGAATCGGTAACAAAGACAACGGAAGGCAGGGAACAAGACTGGGGCCGAGAGTTTAGATCTGTTATGGATTGGTCGGGCTTGATGTTGTTGTGAGCTGAATTGACTGGGTTTTTCTGGGTTTGTGTGTTTGTTTGATTCAATGAGTCGAGTTGGCCAGGTTGGTTGATTTTGTTGTTGATTGTTTGAAATAAACTAGGTTTTGTTTGAGTTTTTTGGGTTCCTGGGTTTTTGAGTGTTTGAGATTTCTTGGTTTTCTTTGATTTTATGATTTTGGCTATGAATCTTTGGGGAAGAACGAGAAAAACTGATGGGTTTTTCGCCTGGGTCTTTCAGCATTGGTCTTTGTTCTCTTCTCAAATTTTATTGCATTATTGATTTGATTTTAAGTGGGAAAGGAAGTTGATTCAATGGGTTTAATTTTGAATTCTTGTTCTTGGGTTTGATTTTCTGGGGTTGTGTTCTTTTGATCTAGGTTTGAGTTTTTGGTTGCTAGATTTGTGTTCTTGGTTGCTGGATTTGATCTAGGAAGAACACTAAGAACTAGTTGTAATGTTCTTGGTTGCTGGGTTTTTTTATTTTTTTAATTAAAACTGAGTAATGAATTTTTTTTTAAAATTTTGGCATTTAAAAAATGCCAAATAATTTTTTCAATAATATTTTAATGCCTCCGACTGCCACCTCAGCTATTTATGTCAGTTGATTGAAGGAAATGACGAACATAACACACGTTAATTGGTTTAGGGACTAAAAGTGGTAAAATTAAAATGTAGGAACCAAAATGAAAAAAAGTCAAAATGCAGGGACTAAAAATGCATTTACGCCAAAATTTAATTGTGTAAATGTATATAATATATTTTGTGAAATTTGTTGCTAGATTTGTAAAGCATGGTATTATTGAGAATAATATCCTTTTAATATGCAGTTGAATTTAAATAGATTAGGCATTTTTTTTGTTTTTTCTTTATTCAATTGCTTCTCATATATGTAATTTTATTAAACTATTCTGTGCATCACACGAGTTAGTGACTAGTAGATTCTATAGTGAAACTAAATGTTTTCATTTTGTTTTTTAGGATAATTCTCCACTCCAGAAGGCATGTTATGATTTGTCAAATAAGCATCCAAGCAATTCTATTAGGAAGTTTGGTACCAATGATGTGAAATTTTGAAAATCCAAAATTACACAAAGATGACAGGAGCAATTAGTTTGTTTATGATATATAGGGTCATAAGATTAGTTTAAACGTGAAAACTTTACATCTAATATTTTTGTCTCATAATGTAACCCATTGGGCAACCTTTTGTAATAAGGTAGGAACATTCTCTAACTCTAGAACATTAATGTAAAAGTTCTTTTTATATGCAAATCATTTTTCATCATCATTTGTTTGTACATAATTTCTTTCTCCTTTGCTAACATAGGTTGGCTAATATTAAGAGGCAATAAGTCTATTACAAAATAATCTCTCTTTATTGAGGTGCAAAGATGATCCACCATAGGTGACAAATTTTGAAACCAAACAAAAGCATCATTGTTAGTATTGCCTATCTTTGACAATAGTTGTGATAGTTAATTATCATAGAAATGATATATGTCATATCAAAACAAAGGAAAAAACAAAAACAAAAACAATCTTCCAAAACTTTATTAACCACAACTGATTTTACAATATCCACTTAATATTATAATAACTAATTAACAAAAAAATCTAATAGACTAATTCTATGACTAATATAGACTCTTGTTACAAAGAAACGGTAAGTATACAACACAATAGATGACTAAAATATACATCAACACCCAAAATAAACAAATACATCAAATGATTGCAAATAGCAGCTTTGGCTACATTGCATTTCAATTTCCAAAACCAGCACTTAAGCATCCATGCTTTATGATATCCACTAGTGGAAGTACATCTTGAACAAAACCCCACTTGAATTGGTGCTAATAGTAATAGCATTGCCTTCCAAAACCAGAATTTAAGCTTCCATGCTTTAGGAGATCTACAAAATGAAGTACATTTCAGACAACACCATAATAGAATTTCTTCACACTCTAACCAAAATTTTCCAACTAGTATCTAATTGTACAATGTACATAAAAGCAATTAAAAATGATGAGAGGAAATAGATCCCAAGTGATTGGCAGAATCTCAGAAAGCGATCTAGAATGAAAAGAAATATTCGAAAATGAAATGCCCAACATGCAAAGCAAAAAAAGACAATAAAGATTACATATAGTTGATGACTATAAATGAACAACTCAGACTTGTTCCTTCTCACTGGATAAAGTGATGTCATCCACATCAGTAGACCAGCTGTCAGACTTATAACACCTGCAAGATGAGCAACACTGATATCTACCCACTCCAATATTTGCATCAAACAATTAGATATATAAGCAGCGTCATCTTCATATGACCTTATATTTCTTTCCATGAAGGTATTCTTAGATACATTCTATGAAGGAAGAAAAAGCTTATGGTTTAGGACATTGATAAGGGTTACAAAGGAGATGGGCTTCTCTTGTCTCTCTTCGGTGATGCTACTCAATGACTTAACACAATTCGATGTGTGTCCTACTTATTTTCTTGATTCTTGCACAAAGTTTCATATGCCCATCCTGAAGATTGCAACTAAGAGGCAAGAAACTAAACATGTTGTGAGCTTTCATCCAGGTGTCACAATCAAATTTAGGGTCACTAAAATTAGTGACAGGGTCACTATGGAAAAAATCAGGAACTACCACAAAGAAGCTAGCTATTGCAACCTTGTCAACTAGTTTCCTTCATAGAGAAGCAATGCATATTATTAATATCATATAGCTAGGAATAACTAATATTTGAATGCACTAACATTTAGTTTATCTAGAACACAACAATAAATTTGGCTGGTGAATAAGAAAATTAATGGAACACAAACAACTCTAAGATATGGTTGATGGCAGTTTGGATTTATGTGCTTAGTAAAAGCTAAAATATGATAAATCATAGTATTTGAACAACATTTGCTTCCACTAATTCAAAATATTGAGGACTAGATATTATTCGGCTCAAGTTTAGATAATTTATTGCAAATATATATCATTAACATGTGAAGGACCAAAAAGCAATATGAGAAAAATCAAATAAATGGTGAGGACAAAAGAAAATAAAGAAGAAGAAAACATCATATACCCTGGACTAAATATAGCATTTTAGACTTGTGATCAGAACACTTTATATTTAGGATGAACTTATCATAACACTACATATTTAGGATGCATATACAATCAACAATTAGAAACAACTTAACTTTACAAGCCTATAAAATCTATAATGTGGAAAATGCAGAAAACCCCCTTGCAGTTTGCCTGTAAAACCCAAAGACCTCATGAACTTTTAAGTCTGACACACAGATCCATATAATCATGCTTTAGTGATAATCATGACATTTTCCATTACTATTGATGGTAAATAGTATCTATACCTCACGTGGGCATTTACACACTCTAAAATAAAGGGCAAAAGGGGAGAGTCATTTCTATGACCATCTCCAGCCTCTTTCCAAAGGCTATAATTTCCATGAAATTCAAAGAACTTTAGGCCCCTTTGGCCCTTGGATTGCTTGGTATTGTTCCATTAGCTAACTAAACATGCCTAAATTTAGGGCAATTACATGTAAATGGCCCAATTTTTGCCTCTATAGCTGTTGGAAAGAGGCATGAAATATTTCTGTCTCTTCTGTCCTCTATTTTCATATACATATATAATTTCCCATGTGAGGCACATGTCCTATTTACCATTAATAATAATGATAAATTGAAACAGTTATACCTAAAAGATGACTTCAAGGATGTTATGGGTCACATGTCAAACTTTTGTGATCATGTCATGCGGGCAAACCACATGAATCCCCTTATGGATACTTGCTATTTCATTTTCCTTATTTTCCTTCTTGGAAATTAGAGTTCGAAAGATTATAAGCTAACCATTAAATTCACTTTCCTTGATATCGTTATTCTCATAATATTCATCAGCCAAATTCTTCACTCAAACTAAAAATTTCAACCCTTCCACAAGCACTACATAAGCTAAAAGATTATGACTACAAGCCAAGACTAAAAGGATTCACTTCTATGCTCATGTTTTATTTTTTATTTTTTATCATGAACTAGTTAAAATCATGAATGTTTTGTCATATGAATAAGACAACATGGACAAGAGCCAAAGGCCATCAAACAAGTCAGGTCAATGACTTGTAAATTAGCACCATGCTTTCATAGTTTATTTGTGCTAAGTAATTATCAACTGCAACCAAGTTCATGGTCGTTGCCATTAAAACTCTCTTGCTCACCATTACCAACAATCCCACTTGTATCCAATTGCAATTCTATTTTCCATCCATGTCTTCTTGTCTGAAAACTGAATCAAGGTAATGATAAACCAATTCGCTTTAACACAAATTACACTTTTTCCTCCTACAAGATGAGTGGAGGACCCACTCATTACATGTACAACTTACTAATAAAAAAAACTTACATCATTTAAATACAATTAATGAAACATTTGAATGTCTCATGGATTCATAATCACTATATATTGTTTTACAATGCAGAAATGAAAAGAGAAAGCTCATCAATTAGAAACATAAATCGGTATTATTGTTTTAAAAAGATTGAAGAGAGAAGCACACAAGACCCTCCAAGTGCATTGAAATTCCACTATATCCTCCATTTCATTATCACTATTATGCTCATTCAACTCTCCAAGCCTAGAACCACTTGTTATTTCTTCTTCCATGTGTCTGCAATCTAAATTATATAATGCACAATATTTCAAAACAAAATATAACAATATTATACTTATCTATTAAAGCATGGTCAAGATTTCTATTAAAGCATGGTCAAGTATAATAGTAAGTATAACAGTATGGTGAAGATTTCTTTCAAGAATTGTATCAAACACTTTGCGAGCATCATGTATACCTCAAGTTTCAATCCTCCCACCTCAATCATCGATTTGATTTTTAAAAAAAAAAATTGTGTCAAATGTAGAGAAGTCCAGCTTTCTTTCAATGAGAATGAAAGGTTACAAAGCAAGAAACAATAAAATTACAATCACAACTCAGTAATTACAGTAAGAAACAAAACCTGAGAAAGGTAGAGAGATGTAGGTCTCACCGTTTTGAGGAAGATAGAGAAGCGACGATAGGCGATGGCAGGGAGAAGAAGTCGAGTGCCTCTGCCTTCTACCCTCTGCCTCCGGTGTGCGAGAGCTAGATTCTTCTCCAAAACCTCATCTTTCCCTCCTCACTGAAATATACTAGTGTTTTGAATTTCATCTGATTGTTTGTTTTGTTTTCTTAGGGTGCATTTGGTAGAGTTGTTAAACAACTCATTTTCAGTTTTTAAATAACATTAAATATTTTTTCACACACTTTTTCACCTACATGTATTTTAAAAAACTATAAACAATATTACTCAAATTCCTCTACCAAACGGGGCATAATCTTTTTATTTTTATTTTTTTGTTTTCTTTTCCTAGTCAGATTATTTAAGTTGTGTTTTGTAACTTAGCAATGACAGGTATGCAATGTTGTGAAAATGTTGTAAAATTATTGTGAACGTAGCATTTCTCATTATATATAGTATACTAGCCTCTGAGCACACGTTGTTTGAGTAAATTTTTAATAATTTTTTGATCTCCTACACAGAATGCTTTAAAAAATTAAATATATGACTCTAGGCTTACTAAACTTAGGAAGGCACTTCCCAAATCCAACTCCCACAATACATTCTAACATATATTTAGATCCAGACAACATGAAATAATTACCTCTAGAGATGATGTTGCTTTGTTAGGAATGTAGACTCCATAATGAATTTTAGCAGCCAGGTTGTTAACATGAAGGGACTTCAAAATGGTGGCATATCATTTGTAGCACGAACTTCTCTACCCATTGATTGCCAACTTTTATCTTGAAAACATAAAACAACGTTCATTACAGAGGCTACATACAAAAATAGTTGTTACTATGGAGGATAGGAATGGAGGGAGGACATTATAACTGCTTAATGATAATGGGTGGAAGTTTGAAGTTGTGTTTGTGAGAATTTGTAGGCACATTTTTTTAAAGTGATAGTTCATCGTAGTTTATCTTATCCAATTGTTAACTTTTTTTTTTTTTTTTTTGGCAGGCAATATCAGTGGCTAGTTAAGGAATAAGAAAGAATTTTGAACAATTAATTTTTTTTTTTTTGGAAGGCGGAATGCAATATCATTCATTGGTTAAGACATAGAGAGTCAGAATACAGAGCTTGAAGAGCTGGAGGTGGAGATTCCTCCATCCAAACCAGTTTATCATCAACGTTCCTAGCAAAACGAGCTAGTGAGTGAGCAACAGTGTTTGCACTGCACTTAACAAAGTTGACAGAGAAACTCCTTAAACCTGTTGCAAGACACTGAATATCTTCAAAAATGTGGCCCAACCGTGATCTGTTTGCACTTCCAGATGAAATAGACCTCATCACATTCATGTTGTCCCCTTCTGAACACCACGACCATGAAGCCTGCATCTACTGCGAACTCCAATGCTTTCCGACAAGCAAGAGCTTCCGCCTCCTCACTATCTTGTACCGGTGGTCCTCTGGCTGTTAAAGACGCCATGACCTCTGCCTTTTCGTTGCACACCACCACCCCAACGCCGGAAGCTTTTATATCTGCGAACAGTGCCGCGTCGACATTTACCTTATAAGACAAACCCACAAGTGGCTCCCATTGTCGCACTAGATGGATAAGAGAGGAGATATGCAGCTGTTCTTGTGCCTCATTAAACTCGTTCAACAGGTCCGCAGCTCGCTGAATAAGTTTAGAGGGATCCTGTAACTTGCCTCCATGTAGAACAGAGTTCCATTGGTTCCAGATGAGCCAACACTGAACCATAAAGGTTTCGAGCTCCTCCCTTGACAACCTGTCCAACAAAATCACAAACAAATGGCTAAAGTCCGTTTGCCCACACACACTCTTCTGCAATCTTCCCATGCTACCCGCCCAAACATCCTTAGCTACTTCACACTCCCATAAAACATGGAGACCTGATTCCGATCCTTGGTTACAGAGCTCACACACGCTGTCCTCTATAATTCTTCGCCGAACCAGATTATCTTTTGTTGGCAGGATATTATGGCATGCCCTCCACCCAAACAATTTGATCTTATTTGGTAATCTGAGCTTCCACAATCTTGGCCATAGCAATCCCCTATTCTGCCCATTCGAACTTCCTTCCATACCATTCATCTCTTTGGCTAGCAACCTGGCAATATAATACCCCGATTTAACAGAGTAAATACCGTCTTTATTAGGAGACCACACCACCGTCTTTATCAATTTAAGATTTTAAACCATTTCTTATGATTTAGAAATAAAGATAAGTTTATATTAAATGCGTCATGTTAACGAATGTCGTAAGGCATTGGTTAACAATCCAATTAAAAAAAGTTTTTATGGGAAAATGAAAAAAAGTAATTAATATTTTGACAGCTTTTTTCATTTCTCATAAAAGTGATATTAAAATTTTCTTAAAATAAATTTTTAACCAATTTCCTAACGGCATTCGTTAACATTTCCAATTTAAAGGTATTTTATTATTATTATTATTATTATTATTATTTTACTTACTGAACGTGAGGTTTTTCTTTTTCGGAATAAAATATTAGAAACGTGACTTTTTTAGTTGTGTTTTTTTTTTTTTAACTGAATGTGAGATGGTGTATGATATAGACACGCAAGACAATCGACGCTCAAAACCCTAGCTCTCTCTCTTCCTCTTCTGAGCCTCCTTCTCTGTGTTCACAGTGCACCAACACCAACAGAGGAGGAAGATCAGGTACGCTCTCTCTCTCTCTCTATGCTTTTTCTTTATGATTTATCTATGATTCCAAAAATCATAATCTTAATTTTGTTCTTCCTCTGTTTTCTCTGAAAATTTTCCTGAACCGAGGGTTTTAATTTTTTGAGTGTAAAGTTTTATGCTTTATTGAATCTAATCCAGAAATATTCAAACTTGAATTGATTTTCGTGTAGAAGAACCAATTGGGTTCTCAAGGCTGCTATTATTTCTTTTCTTTTTTTTTGGGTTTGTTTTTGTTGATATGTAAATTTCGTTTTTTGTTGTTGCCAATTTGCTTAGGACAATACTAATCTTAAAACCCAGGAATGATTTTTTATTTTTTATTTTTTATTTTTTGATGAATGAGCAAATTCGTTTCAAAAGAAACGACCCACTTTAGGCAAGGATAGGAAAATCTAAACAGTCAAACAAAGTATCCAAGAGCTGAACTAGAGATGACCCAATAGCAACCCTTACCTTAACTTCCCGTTTAACAGTTTTGATGATAATGTCATCAGAATTAATCCTGCCTCGATGAAGAACACCGATTCTGAGCGGCCACAGGTGATAGAAAGCAAACCATAAGGCAGTTTTGCATATGATAAATCTCAAACTCGTTCCCTTCAAACTGATTTTCACCCCCACAACATGATATCTTGACAATGGAATTTAGGATTCCTAATAGAAGCACCAACCCGTAATAGTTTTCCACCCTCTCTTTTAGACCGAGGGCACTCAAAGAAAAGATTTACCTATCCTCAATTATATTTCTGCAGAAACAGGATTTTTCCTAAAAATGGTTTTTTTTTTTTTTTAATCCAAGTAAATATCTTAGTGGATTTTTTTTCCCTCAAACAGAGCATGTTAGTTTTGACTTTGGTGTAATAGATTAATAATTCAAAAAAGGGGCAAATGTGCATTTGCTTGAAATAGTTCCCCAATAACTGTTTTACGAATGTTTCATAGTTAGTAATTTCTTGGTGCTTTGTGATTGTACAGCTATAAGCTTATAACTAACACAATCCTTTTATATAGTTCATGTTCTAGTTGTGAATTAAGCTTTGTCAATTTACTTATTAGGTTGGAAGTTAGCACAAGCACAAAATGCAGTCCAAAGAAGCCCCTACTTCCATGGATGTTGAAGCAGTTCCATCTGAACCAAAGGCTGAATTTGGGTCTTTGCCAATGAAGCCAAAGTTTAAGCCTTTGAGTGCTCATGAGATGTCTGATGGTCAAGTTCAGTTTAGAAAGGTCAATGTGCCACCACACAGGTTCTCACCTCTCAAGAAAGCATGGATGGAAATCTACACTCCAGTATATGAGCAAATGAAGATTGACATTCGAATGAATCTCAAAGCTCGAAGAGTTGAGTTGAAGACCAGAACTGACACACCGGACATTAGTAACCTACAGAAGTGTGCAGATTTTGTGCATGCATTCATGTTAGGTTTTGATGTCATTGATGCCATTGCACTTTTGCGTTTGGATGAGCTCTATGTTGAATCTTTTGAGATCAAGGATGTTAAAACCCTTCGAGGAGAACATTTGTCTCGAGCCATAGGAAGACTATCTGGTAAAGGTGGTAAAACAAAGTTTGCAATTGAAAACGCTACGAAGACAAGGATTGTGATTGCTGATTCCAAGATTCACATGTTAGGTTCCTATAAAAACATCAGAGTTGCAAGGGATTCTCTTTGCAACCTTATTTTAGGGTCCCCAGCTGGAAAAGTATATTCAAAACTAAGAGCAGTATCTGCAAGATTGGCAGAAAGTTTATGAAAGAGTTGTTTTCTCATGCTTGTGATACTTGGAAAGTCTTTCCTGAGACATGGATATTTTATAGTTCATTATTAGCTCAACTATGCTGAGTGTGAATTGTAATTTGGTATCAATTTTGACCTTTTTGTCAACTTCCAGTAGTCTACCATTATGAGAATTACATTCCCTACTCGACTTGTTTTGTTCCCTAAGGTTATAGTCTTTTTTTCTTTTCTTTTTTTTTTTTTGGTCGCTTTTCTATTTGCTATTATTTGTATTTGCCATGATTTGCTGGTGGATTATGTAACCGCATCTCAAAATTTCTTTAAACATGCAAGAAGTTTTAATTCCATTGAATATTGAGTTCCTTTATATTTCTCTTTTACTTTTCTAGTTTTCTTTCCAGTCATGATCTTGATTTTTTTTTTTTTTTGGAAGTTATTCCAAATTTAAACATTAATTAATTGGAAGTTGAGGAAATAGCCTTCATGCTTGAATCACTGATGGATCACTGATGGACTTAAAGGCATGGTTGTTTGTCACGCTAGATGGTTGGTTGCTTTAAATGAACAGGAAAGTTAGGATTCTATCTGATAAGTGCATGATAGGAATTCCTGGTCCCCAATTGGGCTTGTCAACTGGATTCATTCCCTGTTTAATATTATGCATAAAACTCTTGCTTCTCTCATGCTCTCCCACTTCCAATCACCCAAAGCTCATTGCTACATAAACAACTCAGACCACCTCCATTAATTCTTTATAGCTGCTCATTTGTTAAGGCAAGGCCAAGTATAATAGTTAAGTGTTACATATATAGGCGAAATCATACACCAATGCCATTGCTTCAAACAAATAGATTAAGCCAGTAAAAAATTTTATAACTGCATTAGGATTCTGGCTTGATGGATGACGATATAGATGAGGCGCTTCTTATATGTTCCTTCACTTATGCAGGCAGCTGTACTCAAACGAACTTGGGTATAAATAACCTTGTGTCAGATTAGAATAAGATAAATAGTACCAGTACATTTACAGACCCGGAAAGGGAAAAAGAAAAACAGTTTCTTTTTTTAAATGTTGCGTTCAGCGATTAATGGAGCATATACACAAGTCCTCTTTAGTGTTAAGGACATTTTTCTGATACATCAGAAGAATAAAGAACATACTAGACCAGCCTAACAAAACTAACAGCTCAAAGGCTAAACATGCCAAGAGAACCAAAACAATTCATAAGAGATTTGGAAGCCATGCTGACCAGGACAGAGATATCTGAAAATTTTCTTTTCTGTACTAGTTGGAAATATATCTTCATGACTCCTTCCTTAAGCTGCAGAATCTCTTCAAACAAAAAAGAAGTGTGCCATTGGACACACTTTTTTTCCAATGGCATTACAGAATGAAAGATGGTTTTATTTGTGGAAGGAGTCTGGCAAAGATTTAAGTAAAGAAAGGGAGAAAGACTTTTTGTAGGAAACATAATTCAAAATGCTTAGCACAGCTTTCCATATTATTGTCGAATAGGCTCCACTGTCAACAAATGCCAGCAACATGGTAAAGATTAGTTTGCCGAGAAAGTGTTTGCTCAGTTTTCAATCAACGGGTGGAATAGAATTAACTAGAAAGTGTTAAGGGGGGTGCATAATTCAAAATGACCAATATTTTTTTGTTACATATCATATGCCTGCATAAATCTAATTGAAATGTGTTTGAAAGTAAGGCAGTCCAGGAAAGTAAGATGTTATAAATAGGATAACAAGTGACAAGATACCCTATAGCCTTTAGTGATCTCACGTTGCTCTGAAATGAATAGGTTCTTCCAAAGATATATTTCACCGTCTAGATACCTTCAATGGGACACCATTAACCTCCATGTCAATGTACAACACAACCTTCAATAGACCACGTGTTTCTTTTTCTTTTTTACTTTTGCTCAGGAAAAATAAAAAGACTAGAATTATGAGAATTACATTCATTATTAGCGGTGTTTCTTTTTTCCTTGAGGCTTCCTTCTTTTCCGTGCAGCTAAATTAGTACAAATTTTGTTAACCAGAATCATTCCATGTCTATTATTTTAGATAAAGTCTTGCTTCTTTCATGCACTCCCACTTTTCAATCTCCCAAAGCTCATTGCTACAGAAACAACTAGGACTCACTTTCATTAGGCCTTCATAGGTTCCCATTTAGTTTACAAAGACAAGTAGAAATTTGAGAATTACATGTGTTTCTGAAATCAAAAGCAAATGTCACTGTCTCATTCTATTTGACTAAGCTAGTAAAATCTTTTATAACAGCATGAGGATAGAGGCTTGATGCATAACCTTTCACTGGTGTATTTAGTTGTACCCAAATTAACAAGTTGGGAAAAACTTGGGCATAAAAGACCTCACACCAGATTAGAATAAGATATATAAGACAAGTACATTGACATAATTTTTACATTCAACAACTAATGAATCATAATCAGAACATAAGTCCCTAGTATGCCTTAATGTTAAGGACATATATTTTGGGTATGTAAGAAAGGACTCGGGGAGGAATTGTGTTTGCTGCAAAGTCAAGAATGGAACAGAGACTCTTTGTAGGCTGCAACAATCTGATGGCAAATAGCAGACTCATTACTATTACCATTGGCAGCTAAGTATCATGGTATTATAAGAACAATGTTCAAGGGTCAACAACCAAAACACCACTTGGGAAATTTATCAAACAACTTGTGTACATGGAAATAAGAACAAAACATTGCAATTGAATTTCATCAAAACAAATTTGTGTAAATGGTAATCACCATTTTCTACTGCATTTTTTGAATAAGAAAAGATTTTTGAAGCCCGTTCAGACAGCCGCACGATCATCCCAACTAGCCGCTTAGCTAGGAACGATCATCTACGGTCTGATCCACCAGACAGAAGGATCAAGACCGTTAATCACGCTCAAATCGCACAGCCATTGTTCATCCTACCAGGCTTAAGGCCCTGTCTCCTTTGTGAGCAAGGACACAGAAATACGATCCTATAGAACAGATCCTGTTCAAGTAAGGTCGTAACCATTAATACCGTTTAATGTAATATAAAGTGATATTTCAGTTTCTATCTAGTCGATATGGGACAAGCTAGTTTGGTTTGCAGAATCATACTACTTGCTGATTGACTATAGTACCCCTCTAAACCTTCCTAGTTCCCACTTCATTCATTGCTATCTTTGCAAGGACAAATATTGTATAAGCATTAAAGAGTGGCATCTATTAAAAACCAAGCGATATATTCGTTTGACTTAAAGTGCGTATAGATATCGTTTATTTTGCTGAAAACTAAAAACTGAAAATAATAAAAAAAATAATTTTTGGTTACCGTTCACACTCACAAAATACTATTCATTTTCCTTAAGGTGCTGGTCATAAAAAAAAAAAAACATAAAACGTGAATGCTGGATGTGAGATCTAAACGTTCACTTAATCCTAAAAAATAAAATAAAAAATTAAAGAGAGAATTTGTAACTGTTGTAAGGATGGAACTAGTACTTCATCTCCAAAGAGCATTCATCAATTCAATCAAAAATTCATATCTATTTTAAGCTAAGAGCCTATTTTTTACCTATTTTTTCTACGGTTATAAATGATTCAAGACGTTCATAAAAAGCTTAGACTTGACTTGATAAAAAGTTCATTCATATTTGTTTATTTATAAACAAGCCAAGATTAAACTCTAGTTTTAGGCTTATTTATTATGCGAGCTAAACCCAAGTACGCAAAAAAAAAATATATATATATATATATATATTGTTCATGAACATTAGGGCTCGATACAAAACAAGTTGAGCCTACGCTTATTTCATAGGTTTTGTAATGAAATTGATATGAGTTTTGACAAATAAACTCATGTCTTTCAAAAAAATTAATTAATTAGGAGTTGAGTTCACAGATCCAAACCAAATAGGCTAGATAATAAGCTTGATATGGCCAACACATTGGTTGGTTCAGTGGTTGGGATTTCGTGGCCCTGCTTGTCAAGCTTGGGTTCGAGTCCCCTCCACAGCCAATTGTTGGTGGGTATATTAGGTGGGGGGTGTACTCAGAAATGAGGTGACTCCCACACAGGCAAAAATAAGGCTCCGTGCCACTTCCTGGTTCCCTGCCTGGGGGTAAAATATAGCTATAAAGGCTCCCATTTTTCTTCACCAAAAAAAAAAATTTAAAAATTAAAATTTAAAAAAAAAGAAAAAAAGAAAAAGAAAAAGATTGATATGGGCTTAATAATATACTTGTGTTAGATTTCAAGCTCAAAAGCATGATATTGAGCTTGAGCTTGGCTTGACTAATGAATCAAGCCAAGTAAAGCTGAGCTTAAACTTTTATACTTTATAACAAGCTCAAGCTTAAACATTATTTGTAAGCTTAATTCAAACTCAAGCCAAGCTTGAACTTTATAATTTTATTGTTGAACTAAGTTTGAATATTCACTACTTGACAAAATTCGGCTTGTTTGCAGCCCTAATTTTTTTTCTATTTTACTTAACCACTTTTCAAAACACTCGCATTACACTTGTAGTAATGCAAAACGTGGCATCCCCACTTCTCTTTCTTCTCTTTTTTTCTTTCTTTTTTTCCCCCTCTGAAGCCATGTTCTCCCTCGTTTTTGTTCTTCTTGTTTATACTCCAAACACCTTTGTCTTTTAACTCTCTCTACAGCAAATTTCATGATTATGAATCGGTGAAGCACTGAAGATAAAGATTAATCATCTACCTCAAAAAATTATTAAGGATCACCTTCTGATTTTTACCCCTCTCTGTGAACATATGTCTTATTGTTGCTGATTCTTTTTGTTTATATCTGATAATTTTGTGCTCACTTCATCTTGTTCAATGGTTGAATTGTTCTTCATTTTGTTAAGGTCATGTTTTTTCTGATAAATCAGAAGGATAAAGATCAGAATAGACCAGCCTAACAAAACTAACAGCTCAAAACCTAAACATGCCAAGAGAACCAAAACAATTCATTAGAGATTTGGAAGCCATACTGACCAAGAAAGAGATCTCCGAAAATTTTATTTTCTGTAATTAAATGGAAAAATATCTTCATTTCTCCTTCCTGAAGTTCCAGAATCTCTTCAACCAAATAAGATGTGTGCCATGGACACTTTTTTTTCCAATGGCATTACAGAATGAAAGATGGTTTTATTGGCGGAAGGAGTCTGGCAAAGATTTAAGTAAAGGATGGGAGAAAGATTTTTTTGTAGGAAACATAATTCAAAATGCTCAGCACAGCTTTTCCATATTATTGTTGATTGAGCTCCACTGTCAACAAATGTCTGCAACATGGTAAAGATAAGTTTGCAGAGCCAGTG
This sequence comes from Quercus suber, assembly GCF_002906115.3. Lineage (NCBI taxonomy): Eukaryota > Viridiplantae > Streptophyta > Magnoliopsida > Fagales > Fagaceae > Quercus > Quercus suber. The sequence continues at coordinate 530,786 of NW_027069613.1, forward strand.
TTTGCTCAGTTCTCAATCAACGGGTGGAATGGAACTTACAAGAAGGTGTGAAGGGGGGATGCATAACTCAAAATGACCAATATTTTTCTGTTACATATCATATGCCTGCATAAATCTCATTGAAATGTGTTTGAAAGTAAGGCAGCCCAGAAGAGTAAGATGTTATAAATAGGATAACAAGAGTGACAAGATACCCTATAGCCTTTAGTGATCTCACATTACTCTGAAATGAATTGGTTCTTCCAAAGATATATTTCACCATCTAGATACCTTCAATGGGACACCATTAACCTCCGTGTCAATGTACAACACAGCCTTCAATCGACTGTGTTTCTTTTTCATTTTTACTTTTGCTCAGGAAAAATAAAATGACTAGAATTATGAGGATTACATTCATTATTAGCTGTGTTTCTTTTTCCCTTGAGGCTTCCTTCCTTGCCTTGCCGCTAAATTAGTATGAATTTTGTTAACCAGAATCATTCCCTGTCTATTATTTTAGATTAACCCTCGCTTCTTTCATTTAGTTTACATAGACAAATAGAAAATTGGGAATTACATGTGTTTCTGAAATCAAAAGCAGATGTCACTGTCTCGTTCTATTTGACTAAGCTAGTAAAATCTTTTATAACAGCTTGAGGATAGAGGCTTGATGAATAACCTTTCACTTGTGTATTTAGTTGTACCCAAATTAACAAGTTGGGAAAAACTTGAGCATAAAAGTCCTCACACCAGATTAGAATAAGATATGTAAGACTAGTACATTCAACAATTAACGGATCATAATCAGAACATAAGTCCCTACCTAGTATGCCTTCACATTAAGGACATATTCTTTGGGTACATAAGAAGGGGCTCAGGGAGGGATGGCCATTGTTGCGAAGTCAAGAAAAGGACAGAAACTCTTTGTAGGCTGCAACAATCTGATGACTAATAGCAGACTCATTACCAATGCCATTGGCAGCTAAGTATCATGGCATTATAAGAGCAATGTTCAAGGGTCAACAACCACACCTCACCACAATAAAAGCAAAAAACAGCATCACCCTCTTCACCTCCCTTCCCACTAAACCCCTCTTCATGTATTAGGACTTAAAAAATAAGAACAAAACACCACTTGGGAAATTTATCAAACAACTTGTGTACATCGAAATAAGAACAAAAAAACAAATTGTCCAAAATGCAAAAAGGGTTTTTTCAGAGCCCGTTCAGACAGCCGCACGACCATCTCAGCTAGCTGGCGCGCCAAGCTGAGAACGATCATCTACGGTATGATCCACCGGACAGAAGGATCAGAGACCGTTAATCACTCTCTTATCGAGCGGCCATGATTCATCCTATCAGGCTTGAGTTCCCCGTCTCCTTAGTGAGCAAGGATACAGAAGTACGATCCAATAGAACAGATCTTGTTCAAGTAAGGTCGTGACTGGCAATATTGTTTAGTGCAATATAAAGTGATGTTTTAGTTTCTATCTAGTCGATATGGGACAAGCTCGTTTGGTTTACAGAATCTTACTACCTGCTGATTGACAATAGTACCCTTTTTTTTCCTGAGGACAATAGTACTCCTTTAAACCTTCGTGCTTCCCGCTCCATTCATTGCGGTCTGCCCAAGGACAAATATGGTATAAGGATTAAAGAATGGCATCAATTAAAATAAGTGATATTCATTTAACTAGTCAAAAAAAAAAAAAAGTGAGTTCCAGTTAACTCAATTAGTGAAGTTTCTGATAGTTGAATAAGAGATCTAGAGTTTAATCTCTGCCTACATCAAAAATTGATTGGTGTCTTGGTCTGATAATAAAGAGTATCATCAAGAGCGAACGCTATAAATTAAAACTCTCTAAAAAAAACTAGTCACAAAAAATATTCATAAAAAAAACTTAGTCACAAAAGTAAAGAGAGAATTTGTAACTGTTGTAAGGATGGAACTAGTACTTTATTTCCAAGAGCATTCATCAATTCGATCAACCATTTATATTTATTTTAATATAAGAACTGGTTTTATTCTATTTAACCTCAAAAAAAAAGAAAGATTAATCATCTCCCTCACAAAATTATTAAGGATCACGTTCTGATCTTTACCCCTCTCTTTGCAAACATGTTTTATTGTTGTGGGTTCTTTTTGTTTATATTTTATCATTTTGTGCACACTTCATCTTGTTCAATGGTTCAATTTTTCTTCATTATTTTTTTCCACCTCCTCTAGATCTATTCATAACTTCATATATATCAGTACAAAATTCATTCCAATCGGATTTTTAACTTCAACCGGTATTGACCAAAACACCTGAAACATAGGGGTTACTATTTCGGTTTGCATACTGATACAAGATTTTCTGGCCAAAGTAGAACGGTATTCAAAACTTTGTCTCTTCCTTCATCCTAAAGAAAGAATAAAAATTAAAATGCACAACTACAATGCTTGTGTATATTTGCACAAGTACCATAACAAAAATGCATTTTGCACAATTTATAAATAAGCTAATGTGGTTAATTTTTGGGGTTGGATAAACGAAATTTGGCCCTTTTGCCATTTTACCATGGTTGATGTGAGTGCTTTAAGTTTGGGTTTGAACACAAAATACATATCATCATATAATAACATGAAATACACATAAATTCAAGAATAAATTAATACATAAAAAATAATAATTGCACCCTATTCAGCATTAATGAAATATTATTTAAAGAAACGATATAATATTTTTTCTTAATACTATTTCAAGTTAATCATCTAGCAAGGCACTTGACTCAAAAGTTAAAGGCTATCATATATTCTCTTATATAAATATAATTATATTGTCATATCCTATTTGACACCTTACTCTAATTCCCCAAAAAAAAAAAATTAACGACACTAAAAAATTGTATATATAAAACAAAAAAAAGGGTAATTTGATAACTATAATGATAAAAATAAAAATATAACTTTGAGAAAATGTAAAAATTAAATAATTTGAGGTGAAAATTGTGTCTTCAGTTTGACTTTATCGAAATAATCATCTGTGCGGCGTCCGAACTGTTGGGCCTACTCAGCCCCTAGTCTCCGCTCCAAAACACGCGGTCATTGGGCCCAATCCTCATTCACCCTACGGCCCAACCCTCGCTATCACAGCTCGGGAGTGCCGGGCTTCACTGCTAAGTTATGATTGGCATATTTTTTACCGAGCATGTTCGGAGGTGTCATTAAACGGCGCATCAACTTTGTTCGGCTCAAAGAAAGCCCTCCAAGCGCCACTACCCAGCTCTAACCTGAAGTGGGCACCAAGTCCCAAAGCCACCCAGGCCGAGACTCACACTTACCATCCCCCTAATTGGACCCTCCATAGCACTAAGCACGCACTAACTCTGCCGAGCTGCCGACGAAGGTGGGAACCAAGTCCCAAAGCCACCCATACCTGACCTCCCACTTAGAGAAAATCCTACTGGACCCTCTGTTGCACAAACATGAGAGCATTGATAACCTACGCCTGAGCTGAGCACTATAAATAAGAGGGAAGGATAAGAAAGTGTGGTTAGTCACAAAAGGGGAGGAAAGAGAACAGGGGTAATAGAGAAGAAAAATAGAGAATCCGAGAGGAGTTGGAGGAAAGATTGTGTTGCCGAGAAGGAGAAAAGTGATCTCATTGGGTCCTTAGTTGTAGAACTACCCATAGTAGGAAATTCAGCCCAACAAACAAATAAGTTGTGAGCCCAAGTGGGGCTGAGCCCATTGGCCTCATTTGCGACACGCACATCATCATTTTACTAACCAATAAATAAATAAATAAGATTTTCAAAAGATAATTTGTTATTTGTTCCCTTTGCTATCTCAACACCCAAACATATAAACAAATTAGGTTGAACAGTTGTACTTTCTTTCTTTTTTTTATATATTTTAAATATTAATTATACATCTATGTTTTAATATAGAGAAATTTACACACCACACACCATGCTTGCCACAAGTGACTTTTTTTTTTTTTTTCTTTTTTGAGAATCTGCCACAAGTGACTTAATAATTAATATATGTATGTATTACACATCATAAAATTAAGAGAAATGATATGTCTACAATATTTTCATAACATTTTTGCAACAAATCTTAAGTGGCAAGTTATTACTAGTTATTATTGTTGGGGCAAAAAAGTAATATTAATATTAGGTTCAAATTTGAACCAATAACAACTAACCACCTGCGATATGTTCTGAAGATGTTGTAAAAATGTTGTAGACGTAACATCTCTCTAAAATTAATGATTTTATTTTTATTTTTTGTCACCTGACATGTTAAGATAGTTAGTTTACTTTAGGTAAAACTTTATTAAAATTTCAAGTAACTTACTAAATATTAAATGGTATCATATATACATTATTTTTAATTAAGTTGTGCATCGTATAGAGATAATACCAGTTTTTATTAAAATCTCGCTATCTCAACACATCTTTAGTTTGGTTGAAAGGAAACTTATTGCACCATTAACGAACATTGTAGTATTAACAAAGTATAAAAAGAAGAAGGATATGCATGAATTACAAGAAACAACCAATCTTGTCATGTGAAACATAGAAATGGAAACCAGTGGGCTCTCCAACGTGTGGCCATTGATTAGATAACTAGGAAAGCCCCACTTATTAGTGAGCACTGAGCAGGCAAAAAAGCAAGGTTCCACGTTCAAGCTATGCAGATGCAGGGTTAGTTGAGAGATCATTTCAGTAGTCACTGACCCTATACTAATTTTGGCAGATTCCATCAAAATCCTCTTTGATAAAGAAACTAACAAGATAGGAAGTATAATTGAAAACATTCATATAATCACTTGCACATATGAATTGGGCTAAAACTCACAAAGGCAGCAAGTTGAAAATTTTTGAAATTGAAATACATAGCAACAATTGCTAAAAAGAAAAACTCATGTCAACTTAATATGGCAGCACTCAGAAACTTTTCCTTTTTTTTTTTTTTTTTTTAATAATCGGTAAAAAATTTATTCATAATACTAAAACAACTTGAAAGTCCGAAAACTAGTCTCACGACAACGCAGAAAAAACATTGCATGTGCTGGCAGAGACCTGGACCCATTAAACACAGCACAAACGTAGAGAGGGAAGAAACTTAGGTAGTCCCGGAGCAGTGCTCCAGGACTAAGTATTGCCCCATGAAGAGCTTGCTCTACTGAAATTTCAGCACTTTAATATTGTTGGCACAAGGATCACAACTTTTGTCACAACTCTAATGTCGTAAATTGCGAATGACAACCTATCTCTTTTACATGAATCCATAAATTTTTTCGCACTACTCACAGTCTATCATATCAAAGTTGTGGCAAAAGTTGTATCCAAAATTTTCTTAAAAACCACAAGCCTGTAATAGGCATTCAAGACGTGTTAACATGGCTAAGAAGTACAAAGCATAGCACACCCACAAGCCATCTCTATTTATACTGTCAATAAACTCAGTTGGGAAAGCACTTTTCCTTCTGTCTAAAGTCTCTCATCTCAGCCACCCAGAACTCCCTCTCTTCTCACTTCCACTCCTTTTGTTCCCGGAACTATCCTCAAATTCAATTCCAATACCAACAACATCAACAACCCCAAACCCAAAGCCAATGTTTCCATGAAATCCGCAACACCCATCATTTCCCATTTCATCATCTGCATATTCTTGTCCTCCATATATACTCTATCAAGGACTATTCTTAGCCCTTATCAAAATCTAACTCTTTCATAAACCTTATACCAATCTAAGCAGATACCGCTCTTAGTTTTGAATAACCTCACGCATAATATCATGAACTCAACAACTTCTAGTTTTGCCAGCAAATTTGACATCTTCTAGATTTGATCAATACTGTTATACATGCATTGGTTTATTTAGACGACTGATCACTCGACATCTACCTACAAGTGACGGGTGTAAACTAAGCACCTAGGATGACGACCTCACTTTAAAAAAGAAGAAATTGAAAGCATGCGAGAAAGGAAGGGAAACTTACAAGTTCTGGAGTGACGGTTGAAAAAGCAACGGCGGGAACGTTGGTAGAGCTGACGGAATGTAGCCGACGGATGTGCTCTCCAGGAATCAAGTGAAATGAAATAGTGAAAATGAGGAGAGGGGACCACATATATATAAGCTAAACGCACGGAAGACGAAGCAACGCCCGCGTTCAGACACGGAGCCAATCCAAGCACGCCACCTGTCCTAGCATTTAATGCTAAAAGTGTCAGCAGTAATAATTCGTCTTGAATCAAAGTGGCAACAAGTGACGAATACAAACTCCATAACCCGTCAGGTATAGCCGACGGAGATATGGAGTAGGGGGCAACTGATATGGAAGAAGTATAGCAGGTACCATAAGCTTAACCCGTCAGCTTCTGTTCTGGCTGACGGGTCAAGTTATGACGTAAGCTAAACGTAATGAAATGCATGCTGATTAGATCAAGACGAAACCGACGGGCTGAAGTCCCCAAGTCTAACTGACGGCAATTTGAAGCCCCTAGGCTACTGAACGAAGCGTGAAGCTGATACTAACTTAGCTAAAGGGAAGTACAGGCTGACGGTTTAAAGGCTGACGGTTCTATGAAGACCATAACTTAGTCATCACGCATGGGTTTTAGGGAAATTGCTTGTATTCCACGCACAGTATCAGAGTCCTATAAGGAAAGGATTCCGCAATCTACGCGCATAAGGATTCCTATAAGGAAAAGACTTCTACTCCAAGGAAGAAAGGTCCACCCTTTACTACTATAAAAACCCCAATACCCTCATAAGCTGAGGTACGCATAATTAACCCCTCTCTAGCACTCTAGAGTTGAAAGAAGTTCTAACTTGACCTTCGGAAGATATTTGGCCGGCACCACACCGGTGCTCTCTGTGAGGTCTTTTCCTTTTTGTTGTGCAGGTGTTGTTTTGAGTGTACAAGCGTCGTGCAACTCACTGGTGAGATTTTCGGCATCATCAGAAAGTATACCACTAATACCATAAAAGTGACAGGACACTGACTCTTGATTTGAAGAAGAAACCAATGGGAAGGAATAGAATATCATAGCTCTCTTCAGTAAATGACACTGAGCAATCTGAGCTCTCTTAAAAAGGAAAGCATTATTGACATTGCTTATAAGTGCCAACTACAACCACACCCATAGTCTTTTCTGCTCACATTCCTCCATCTTTGCCACCAAATCATCATCACACAAGATCCCATCACAGCACTTTAATATTGTTGGCACAAGGATCACAACTTTTGTCACGACTCTAATGTCGTAAATTGTGAATGACAACCTATCTCTTTTACATGAATCCATAAATTTTTTCGCACTATTCACAGTCTATCGTATCAAAGTTGTGGCAAAAGTTGTATCCAAAATTTTCTTAAAAACCACAAGCCTGTAATAGGCATTCAAGACGTGTTACCATGGCTAAGAAGTACAAAGCATAGCACACCCACAAGCCATCTCTATTTATACTGTCAATAAACTCAGTTGGGAAAGCACTTTTCCTTCTGTCTAAAGTCTCTCATCTCAGCCACCTAGAACTCCCTCTCTTCTCACTTCCACTCCTTTTGTTCCCGGAACTATCCTCAAATTCAATACCAACAACATCAACAACCCCAAACCCAAAGCCAATGTTTCCATGAAATCCGCAACACCCATCATTTCCCATTTCATCATCTGCATATTCTTGTCCTCCATATATACTCTATCAAGGACTATTCTTAGCCCTTATCAAAATCTAACTCTTTCATAAACCTTATACCAATCTAAGCAGATACCGCTCTTAGTTTTGAATAACCTCACGCATAATATCATGAACTCAACAACTTCTAGTTTTGCCAGCAAATTTGACATCTTCTAGATTTGATCAATACTGTTATACATGCATTGGTTTATTTATATCATAGATTCGCAATCTTCTTGTGGAGTTTTAGTTTTGATTCTTTTCAATATAAGATGCAAATTGTTAAATTTTCTCAAACCTCGAGAGAAATTAGTGTAATTTAACACTCTATTACAAGCAATCTATGAAATGATGGATGAAATTTTTTAAATTGCAGATGATGACGTTGTCTACGGGAAAAGACCAATTCTTGTGGAGTTGGACATATTGATCCAAGAAGAAGGCATATTATATGATCGGTCTGTGTTAAGGATGAGAGCCAACTCACATCCCATCCAACTTTATTACAGAATTCAAGGAATTGGGATAGTGTGATGACTGCACAACACAGTTCATCTTATCACCCGGAAGATTTGAGATTTTATCTTTGTCTAGTACATTTCTACCACTATCAGCACCATCAGGATTAACCATATATTTAGCCGGAGGTCAAGGCCACAAAAAGAGTTAATAAATTCATGGGATAAGATGAACCGTGTTGTGCAGTCATCACACTACCCCAATTCCTTGAATTCTGTAATACGGATGGCTCTCATCCTTAACACAGACTGATCATATAATATGCCTTCTTCTTGGATCATGATGTCTGACTCTACAAGGATAGGTCTTTTCCCCTTGGACAACATCATCATCTGCAATTTAAAAATCTAATCCATCATTTCATAGATTGCATGCAAGGGAGTGTTAAATTACACTAATTTCTCTCGAGGTTTGAGAAAAATTAACAATTTGCATCTTATTTTCAAAACTAACACTCAAAAAGAAGATTGTGAATCTGTGATATAACAAAACCAATGCGCATATAACAATATTGATCAAATCTTTTCACATGGCGAGAAGATTCTGATCACCTTCCTAGCTAAAAGTATCTTTAGCGATCTCATATTACCCTGAAGTCTGAACAGAATAAGTTCATCCAAAGATATTTTCCACCATCTGGTTATCTTCAATGAGACTCCATTAACCACCATGTCAATGTACAACATAACCTTCAATATGCTAACATTATGAGGATTGCATTCATTATTAGATGTGCTTTTATCTTTCAATTATAGATTTCAGCAATTACTGGTATATGCTATGATTTGTGCTGGCATGATACTACTAATAGTTTATGTCAAAATTCCATAGAACTTGCAAGCAGTGTTATTACATCCAATACTAATTTATATTCCTGAGTGTTCTTTTCTAAGTTATTCCAGATTTCATTCCACTAATTGAAAGTTAAGGGGACAGTTTTTGCTTGAATTCAAGACGTAACGCTTGAATTCACTCCGGCACGGACCTAAGGCATGGTTGTTTGTCAGCGTAGATGATTGTTTTGCTTTAAATAGAGATGAGAATTCAACCTAAAATCATATGCAGATGCCACTGTTTCAAGCTAGTGTAATTTTTATAACAGCATGAGATCGGGGCTTTATGAACAAGTACATAGATGATAGATGAGGACTTCTTGTATGTGCCCTTCACTTGGATATGTGGTTGTACTCAAACTAAAAAGTTGGGCAACCTGGGTAACTTGGGCATAAAAGATGTCATGCCAGATTCGAATAAGATAAACAGGACTACCCGATGACATTAACTTTACATTCAAGTCAGAACATATCAAGAACATTAGTCCCAAGTACATGTTTCTAATGTTAAGGACATTTTTTTTGGGTACATCAAAGGGATATATACCAGACTAGCCTAACAGCACTTACAGATTAAAAGCTATACATGCCTAAGGAACCAAAAACAATTTCATAAGGGACCTGGAAGCCATGCAGGCCAGGACAAGAGATATCTGGAAATATTTCTTTTGTGTACTCGGTGGAAATAGAGCTCAGGTGCAGAATGTCTATAACACTATAATTGCAACAAAAATTCAACAATGATTATAGACAGACAACTTGTGAACATGGAAATAAGAACAGAACGTCACTTGGGATTTTTGTCAAACAACTTGTGATCAAAAAATTGTTGCACTCACTAGCAAAAAGTTTTTGGGAGCCTGTCAGACAGCCGTACGACCATCCCAGCTGGGCGAACCCAAACTGAGAACGATCCTCTACAGTTTGATCCCTCTCACAGAGAGATCAAGACCGTTAATCACGCTCTGATCACACGGCCATGGTTCATCCACCAGGTTTGGGGTCCTGTCTCCTTTGTGAGCAAGGATACAGAGGTACGATCCTATAGAACAGATCCTGTTCAAGTAAGGTCGTGACCAACAATTCTGTTTTGCGTGTTATAAAGTGAAGTATTGCTTACTATCCGGTCGATATGGGACAAACTCGTTTGGTTTATAGAATCATACCAAGAATAAACCATTAATGCCAGATGTGCTATAAATTTTACTACAAAATCTTTTAATTATACACCATTAATTACAAAAGAGGAAAAAAGTAATTTCATATTTTTAGATGACAAAAACTCACTGAACATATTTTATTATATCAATTTAAAAAATTTATGCAGTAAAATTTGTAATAATGCTTCAAGTTTCTCGAACCACTTTAACACCTCTTAATTACCTAGGAGCCATGGTCTAATCCTAAGACTATGGTTTTTTTTTTTTTTTTTTTCTCAAGGCTAAGCAGCCGGTTCGAGGTGGTAAATGAACGTGCATTTTTTAATAGCTAAAACTCATTTAGAAAAAAAATTAGTTTAGGTTGGTTTATTTAGCAAATAAGTAAAGCTCAAGTTTAAACTCACTATTAAGCAAGTCAAGTTTAAACATAATAATATATATTCATAATTATAAACAAGCTTATGACTGTACACACACATATATATATGAGATTAAATTCAATAAGGACAAGTTGTAAAATATTATTAAGTAGCTCCCAAATATATTAAAGCTTGTTTGATAAGAAAATGAACTTTTAACACATAATTTACTACTTTGATGAGCTCAAGATTGACTTATAATTGAGATAAAATTAAATGACGAAAATAAAGGAGCGAATGACCCTAATAATCCAATTTGGGTCGGTACCATTTCTATTTCTTCCTTTTTGAGGGTGGCCCAGGAGGGCGAATGGGAAAAATGATGAGAGTGATGCGTTTGTTATAAATTTACTCATGGTTCTCTTAATATTTAATATTATTATTTTAATCCACCAGGTTTGGGGTCCTGTCTCCTTTGTGAGCAAGGATACAGAGGTACGATCCTATAGAACAGATCCTGTTCAAGTAAGGTCGTGACCAACGATTCTGTTTTGCGTGTTATAAAGTGAAGTATTGCTTACTATCCGGTCGATATGGGACAAACTCGTTTGGTTTATAGAATCATACCAAGAATAAACCATTAATGCCAGATGTGCTATAAATTTTACTACAAAATCTTTTAATTATACACCATTAATTACAAAAGAGGAAAAAAGTAATTTCATATTTTTAGATGGCAAAAACTCACTGAACATATTTTATTATATCAATTTAAAAAATTTATGCAGTAAAATTTGTAATAATGCTTCAAGTTTCTCGAACCACTTTGACGCCTCTTAATTACCTAGGAGCCATGGTCTAATCCTAAGGCTATGGCTTTTTTTTTTTTTTTCTCAAGGCTAAGCAGCCGGTTCGAGGTGGTAAATGAACGTGCATTTTTTAATAGCTAAAACTCATCTAGAAAAAAAAATTAGTTTAGGTTGGTTTATTTAGCAAATAAGTAAAGCTCAAGTTTAAACTCACTATTAAGCAAGTCAAGTTTAAACATAATAATATATATTCATAATTATAAACAAGCTTATGACTGTACACACACACATATATATTATGAGATTAAATTCAATAAGGACAAGTTGTAAAATATTATTAAGTAGCTCCCAAATATATTAAAGCTTGTTTGATAAGAAAATGAACTTTTAACACATAATTTACTACTTTGATGAGCTCAAGATTGACTTATAATTGAGATAAAATTAAATGACAAAAATAAAGGAGCGAATGACCCTAATAATCCAATTTGGGTCGGTACCATTTCTATTTCTTCCTTTTTGAGGGTGGCCCAGGAGGGCGAATGGGAAAAATGATGAGAGTGATGCGTTTGTTATAAATTTACTCATGGTTCTCTTAATATTTAATATTATTATTTTAAAAATGGTATTATAATGGAAAAAAAAAATACAAAATCCTCTCATCTTTTTTTCATCCTTCTCCTCCTTCCCATCCTCACAATTTTTCATCACTCCTGCTACATAAATTCATTACTTCCTCTGTCATTTCTCTTTTTACTTCTATGGAATATTATAGAAAATTCATTACTTCCTCTATCATTTCTCTTTCTACTTCTATAGATCAATAGATTTCACACAAATTTTTTCATCACTCTTGCTAAATACACCTTAAAGAAAATCATTACTTTATCAATCATTGCTCTTTCAACTTCTATGGATCAATAAATTCTATAACAACAAAATTTTAATCCCAAATTTTTGATCAATTATAAATTCTCAACAAATTATCAGGATCAATTGCATACATTCTTTGCATACATTCTTTTCAGTGATTCTATTTTATATAAAATCATACAATTTATTACTTTCTTAATTCACTTATCCTTTTTTACTACTACTACAATTTTTATTTTTTTTTTGGCCCTCCTCTACATTTTTTCATTTCCCCAACTTAAATCAACATACACTTTTTCACCGGTGCATTAGTTGCACTCTTCTAAACATAACTAAACTATTTCAAGTAATTTTTTCTCATCTTTTCATCAATAAGGATCACCCCTATCTTTATTCTCTAACCATATTTCATCATTTCAAATAATATCTTTCCATGTATTTGTACTTACCTATTTTTAGAACATGTACTTATTAACAACCTAATATTCAGTTCCAGGCATAAAGACAAATCTAGGTGAATCATTCATAGGTCAAAATTTCACAAATTACCACCAAATAATAGTAGTAGTAATAATAAAAGCCTTACTTCTATCTGCGCTCAATAGGAATATAATGCAAGAGAAAAAAAAAAATTTATAGACCAAAGAGAACCACACCAAGTCTAAAAGCTCAAGTTTGAAATTTGTTTACTTTCACTCATTTGAATTGCAAGTTACAACACCAATTTCTGGGTTCAAAATAGCTTTAAATGAATGCTGTCAGTATCAAGTACACAAATTTCAATTTGTTAATTTGTAATTAAATTACTGAACCAAACATTATTCCACAAAAAATGAAGTCTAAAAATAAATGTTAACTTCAACCCCCAAAAAGAAACCCTGCTGCCTGATCTTCATTTCCATCGACTAATTTAAGAGCTTGTATGACTGCTTCCCTTCCAAACCCTAGCTCAACAAGCTTTGCCACTTTGGCTTCAAAATCAGGTCCCTGCAGCCATATAAATCACATGAAATTCTCAGATCAATCAAATACAATTACTAAATCTTGTTCGTTAATCAATGTAACACCCATTGGTTAAAAAGACCAGATCGACAGGGTCAACTATCAATAAGATGGCAAACCGTGACAACTTGTCAGTCACGCTAATGGTTTAACCAATTTCAAATTACAGCACAGACTTTTTTTTCTTTTCCTACAAGGAAGCTAACAGAAAGCTGAGACAGTTCTTAATAACAAATTTACCAGGCTCATATCACCACGAGACCCTCCTGTTGGGACAATGTTGCTTCTATCTGTTGTTCCTGATGTCATCTAAAGAATAAAAAGCAATAAAAACAAAAATTACATAAAGCAAAATGGTATCTACTCATTACCAATATACATCACTAAAAAAGAAAACAAACAATGCATACATGGCACACGCTTTAGCTAGTCATGAGTAAATAAAATTCCAGGCACCACTTCCATTCAGAATAAAGACATTTGCATAGTAGATCTTGTAAATCCTTAGTCAAAAGTACATCATCAAGGAAAGTTTCTTTAGGACAAGCAAATTAATTAAAAGTATACTTACTGGGGTCCCAGAGCTGGATGCTTGCTTGGACAACCTTTCTTCATCAAGAAAGCGTGATGGGATGTCTTTTTCTGAAAACAATGCACAATTTAATTAGTTAATTTTCTATTTATCAAAATGGTTGTCCATAAAAGCTATTTAGATAATTGGTGAATTGCAAATAAAGCAATTCAGGCATAACTGCAGAAATTGTTCAATTATTGAACAGTAAGCACATGGAGAGATTAGAAGGCCAATCTTGCAAAAATGGTACAGAAACTTCTCCACCACCAACTCTCAAAACATTATCCTTTAAATCTAAAATGCAATGCGGACATTGACTAAGTCAGAAAAGAATAACAAACCTAAATAACATTAATTAGAACCAAGAAAATGAAAAGGTACATCAGATATTGGAAAGTGTATNGAGATTGACTTTTACAAGATCTACTATGCAAATGTCTTTATTCTGAATTGAACTGGTGCATGGAATTTTATATTCTCATGACTAACTAAAGGTGTGCCACGTATGCATTGTTTTGTTTTCTTTTTTAGTGTATTATATTTGCATGTGTGTAATTGAGTAGATACCATTTTGCTTTTGTAATTTTTGTTTTTATCGCTTGTTATTCTTTAGGTGACATCAGGAACAACAGATAGAAGCAAATTGTCCCAACAGGAGGGTCTCGTGGTGATAAAGCCAGGTAAATTTGTTATTAAGAACTGTCTAGCTTTCTGTTAGCTCTCCTGTAGGGAAAAAAAAAAAAGTCTGTGCTGTATTGTGAAATTGGTTAAACCATTGAGAAGTGATTGACTTTTTGGGATAAGGCTTGGTTTTTGCATTATCTTAACTGACAAGTTGTCATGGGCATCCAATACATTTAAGAAGCAAACACTAGCATCTCCAAACACACGAACACATTACCAACAATAAGCAGTGTAAAACTATTACTAGAAAGCTAAATATATTACCTTGATTGGAGCTACATGTATGTGACCCAATATCTCAGATTGACCAACTCCTTGAGCAATGCCCTTATAACGTTGATCCATAAGCCTCAACAATCTGGAAGACACCAAAGTCACAACAAGAGGCTTTCCCATTTCAAACTCTTCTCACGTTAAAACATGTAAGTTCTATATTTATAATAAACAGAACCACAGGATACTAGGAATTTGTTCAAACAATAACATTGTCCTTTCCATCAGTGTGAAGGGGGGCGCGCCGGCGGGGGGGAAGGGGGTGGGTGTGGAATCATGCCAACAACAAGAGAATTCATTTGAAGAGTAGGAAAACTGGTAAAGGATAAAAATAATAACTAGCAAGTGTATGAGGTGGTTTCATAACCACCTCCCCTCTCCCTGGTGCAACCCACAATCAACTTTCCCAAAGCCGCATATGTTTCATGAGACTATAAAGGTGATTACGTATGAGTGCACATATGTAATTGCACCCCAATACTTATAAATAGTGTAATGCCCATATCTACTGGTTTTGATATACTAAGTTATTAAACCATGTCAAATAGCTAGTAAAATGAAAAAATGATATTACAACTGACTGAATTAAACAACAGGCAATCGGATATAAAACAGTACATACCCACAACGCTCAGCTCAGGTGAAGAATGTCTATAACACAATATAATTGCAACAACAATTCAACAATGATAATACCCAAACAACTTGTGAACATGGAAATAAGAACAGAACGTCACTTGGGAATTTTATCAAACGACTTGTGTTCAAAAAAATGTTGCACTCCCTAGCAAAAAGATTTTGGGAGCCTGTCAGACAGCCGTACGACCATCCCAGCTGGGCAAGCCCAAGCTGAGAACGATCCTCTACAGTTTGATCCATCTAACAGAAGGATCAAGGCCGTTAATCACGCTCTGATCGCACGGCCATGGTTCATCAACCAGGTTTGGGGTCCTGTCTCCTTAGTGAGCAAGGATACAGAGGTACGATCCTATAGAACAGATCCTGTTCAAGTAAGGTCGTGACCAACGGTTCTGTTTTGCGTATTATAAAGTAAAGTTTTGCTTACTATCTGGTCGATATGGGACAAGCTCGTTTGGTTTATAGAATTGTACCGAGAATAATCTAATGATGCTAAAAATATTATAAATTTTACTACCAAATCTTTAAATTATACACCATTAATTATAAAAGAGGAAAAAATAATTTTATCTTAATTAGATGATTGAAAGTGCGTTTAGATACCGCTTATTTTGCTGAAAACTAAAAATAATAAAAAAAATATTTTTTAATTACTGTTTATTAATGGAAATATTATGCATTTGCCTTAATATACTGTTAATGTCTCATAAACAGTCGCTTTTTGGAAAAAAAAAAAAAAAAACGCAGACGCAATTTTATTATATAAATTTTAAAAAAAAAATTATATAGTGAAATTTGTAATAATGCTTCGTGTTCTAGGACCACTTTCGACGGCTCTTAATTACCTAGGAGCCATGGTCTGATCCTATGGCTATGGTTTTTTTTTTCAAGGCTAAGCAGCTGGGTTGGGTGGAGGTGGTAAATGAACATAGCTAGCATTTTTTAATAGCTAAAACTCGATTAGAAAAAGCTAGTTTTATATTGGTTTATTTAGCAATTAAGGTATAGACTCACTATTAAGCCAGTTAAGTTTACTTTAAACATAATAATATATTCATAAAAAATATTATCAGTATATAAATATACTTTTAAGTAGCTCCTAAATACATTAAAGTTTGTTAGATAGGTAAATGAATTTTTAAACATGTAGTTTAGTGATTTGATGAGCTCAAAATCAGCTTATATTTGAAATAAAATTATATGTCGGAAATAAGGGAGTGTAGGACTTGATAATCCAATTTGGGCCACCATTTTTACTTCTTCTTTTTGGGAGAGGCCCAGGAGGGTGAATGGAAGGAATGATGAAAAGTGATGTGCTGTTATTAATTTAATTGTTCTCTCAGGTCTGTTTAGACCTGTTTATTTTGCTGAAACTACTGTAAATAAAAGTAAAAGTTAGCTAAAATAGTATAATGAGACCCATAAATAGTATCAAAAAATGCAATATGACCCATGAATAGTAGCAAAAATAAGTTAAATAGTAAAATAAGCTGCCAAATATAATCCATCCAAAGGCAACCTTAATATTTAATATTATTGTCTTCAAAATAGTACTACGATAGAAAAAAAAAATACAAAAGCCTCTCATCTTTTTTTTTATCTTCCTTCTCCTTTCATCCTCACATTTTTCAACACTCTTACTACATATAAATTATTGAAAATTAGCTAAAATGTAAATTGCACCCTCTAAGTTTAGCTAAAATTCATTTAAATTTTTTAACTTTACTTTCGTTCAATTAAGTTCTCTAAGTTTCAAATTTATTTAATTCAAGCATTCTATCAAATTTTGTAAAAAAAAAAAAAAAAACAGGGACATTTTCATTCGTGTCCAAATCAACACTGAAACTACAGGGCTCATATTTTATTATATAATTTTTTTAAAAAAATTATATAGTAAAATTTGTAATAATGCTTCGTGTTCTAGGACCACTTTCGACGGCTCTTAATTACCTAGGAGCCATGGTCTGATCCTATGGCTATGGTTTTTTTTTTCAAGGCCAAGCAGCTGGGTGGAGGTGGTAAATGAACATAGCTAGCATTTTTTAATTGCTAAAACTCGATTAGAAAAAGCTAGTTTTATATTGGTTTATTTAGCAATTAAGGTATAGACTCACTATTAAGCCAGTTAAGTTTACTTTAAACATAATAATATATTCATAAAAAATATTATGAGTATATAAATATACTTTTAAGTAGCTCCTAAATACATTAAAGTTTGTTAGATAGGTAAATGAACTTTTAAACATGTAGTTTAGTGATTTGATGAGCTCAAAATCAGCTTATATTTGAAATAAAATTATATGTCGGAAATAAGGGAGTGTAGGACTTGATAATCCAATTTGGGCCACCATTTTTACTTCTTCTTTTTGGGAGAGGCCCAGGAGGGTGAATGGAAGAAATAATGAAAAGTGATGTGTTTGTTATTAATTTAATTGTTCTCTCAGGATCTGTTTAGATCCGTTTATTTTGCTGAAACTGAAAATTTTTTGCTGAAACTATTGTAAATAAAGGTAAAAATTAGCTAAAATAGTATAATGAGACCCATAAATAGTATCAAAAAGTGCAATATGACCCATGAATAGTAGCAAAAATAAGCTAAATAGTAAAATAAACTGCAAAATATAATCCATCCAAAGGCAACCTTAATATTTAATATTATTGTCTTCAAAATAGTACTACGATGGAAAAAAAATACAAAAGCCTCTCATCTTTTTTTTTATCTTCCTTCTCCTTTCATCCTCACATTTTTCATCACTCTTACTACATATAAATTATTAAAAATTAGCTAAAATGTAAATTGCACCATCTAAGTTTAGCTGAAATTCATTTAAGTTTTTTAACTTTACTTTCGTTCAATTAAGTTCTCTAAGTTTCAAATTTATTTAATTCAAGCATTCTATCAAATTTTGTAAATAAAAAAAAAAATTCCTTAAAAAGATATTATTTTCTCTCAAAAAAAATTAAAAAAAAATTATAGATTTTTTATGTAAGAATTTTTTTTCATTAGTTAATTGCATACTTAATGGCAACTTTTTTAACGAAATTGGACAAAAAGTATGAATTTAATAACTTTAAAACTTAGAGGACTCAAATTGAATTAAAATAAATTTCAATTAGACTTAGAATGTACACTTTGCATTTTAGCCTAGAAAATTCATTACTTACTCTGTCATTTCTATTTCAACTTCTATAGATCAATAGAATCTGCACACATTTTTTCATCACTCTTACTAAATACACCTTATAGAAAATCATTACTTTCTCTTTCATTGATCTTTCTACTTCTATTGATCAATAGATTCTACAACAACAAATTTTTAAGATCAACTATAAATTTTCAATAAATTATCTAAGTCAGCCACTTATATTCTTTTCAGTCATTCTATTTTATATAAAATTATACTTTACATTACTTTCTTAACTCAATTATCCTTTTTTTATCACTTCTACAAATATTATTTTTTGGCCTTCTACATTTTTTTTTTTTTCCCCAACTTAAATCAACCTACTTTTTTTACTAGTGCATTAATTGCACTCTTCTAAACATAACTGAACCATTTCAAGCAATTTTTTCTCATCTTTTCATCAATAAGGATCACCCCATCTTTATACTTTAAGCAAATTTCCTCATTTAAAATATTATATTTCTATGTACTTATCTATTTTTTAAACATGTACTTATTAACAGCCTAATATTCAATACCAGGCATAAAGATAAATCTATAGGTGAATCATTCATAGGTCATATTTTCACAAATTACCACCAAATAATAATAATAATAAAAGCCTTACTTCTATCTGCGCTCAATCTAAAAAGGCATATATTGCAAGGAAAAAATTATGAAATTATAGACTAAAGAGATCCACACCAAGTCTAAAAGCTCAAATTTGAAATTTGTTTACTTTCTCTCATTTGAATTGCAAGTTACACCACCAGTTTCAGGGTTCAAAATAACTTTAAAGGAATGCTATCAGTATAAAGTACACAAATTTCAATTTGTTAATTTGTAATTAAATTACTGAACCAAACATTATTCCAGAAAAAATGAAGTCTAAAAATAAATGTTAACTTCAACCCCCAAAAAGAAACCCTGCTGCCTGATCTTCATTTCCTTCGAATAATTTAAGAGCTTGTATGACTGCTTCCCTTCCAAACCCTAGCTCAACAAGCTTTGCCACTTTGGCTTCAAAATCAGGTCCCTGCAATCATAGAAATCACATGAAATCTTCAGATCAATCAAATACGATTACTAAATCTTGTTCGTTAATCATCGTAACACCCATTGGTTAAAAAGACCAGATCGACAGGGTCAACTATCAATAAGATGGCAAACCGGGACAACTTGTCAGTTAAGATAATGCAAAAACCAAGCCTTAGTCCCAAAAAGTCAATCACTTCTCAATGGTTTAACCAATTTCACAATACAGCACAGACTTTTTTTTTTTCCCTACACGGAGGCTAACAGAAAGCTGAGACAGTTCTTAATAACAAATTTACCTGGCTTATATCACCACGAGACCCTCCTGTTGGGACAATATTGCTTCTATCTGTTGTTCCTGATGTCACCTAAAGAATAACAAGCGATAAAAACAAAAATTACAGAAAGCAAAATGGTTTTAACTCATTGCCAATATACATCACTATGCAAATATATATACATAAAAAAGAAAACAAAACAATGCATACGTGGCACACACTTTAGTTAGTCATGAGAATATAAAATTCCATGCACCAGTTCAATTCAGAATAAAGACATTTGCATAGTAGATCTTGTAAATCCTTAGTCATAAGTACATCATCAATGAAAGTTCATTTGGGACAAGCAAATTGATTAAAAGTATACTTACTGGGGTCCCTGAACTGGATGCTTGCTTGGACAACCTTTCTTCATCAAGAAAGCGTGATGGGATGTCTTTTTCTGAAAACAATGCACAATTTAATTAGTTAATTTTCTATTTATCAAAAAGGTTGACCATAAAAGCTATTTAGATAAGTGGTGAGTTGTAAATAAAGCAATTCAGGCATAACTGCAGAAATTGGTCAATTATTGAACAGTAAGCAACTTTTATGCAATCAAGCACATGGAGAGATTAGAAGGCCAACCTTGCAAAAATGGTACAGAAACTTCTCCACCACCAACTCTCAAAACATTATCCTTTAAATCTATAATGCACTGTGGACATTGACTAAGTCAGAAAAGAATAACAAACCTAAATAACATCAATTAGAACCAAGAAAATGGAAAGGTACATCAGATATTAGACAGAGTATGCTACCTGGTGCTTCCGGAGCATATCCAGCCCAAAGAGGAATTCCATATTGGGAGAATCCAATACCGTGAATGAGCAAGGATAAAATATATTCCCAATCTACAGGAAGAAAGAATTAAACAAAAATAGCTACACTCAACATTTTTTTAATCAAGAAAACGATATGTATGTCACCAAAGTTTAATTCCCAAGAGAGTGCATTCAAATTTATCCTCAATGGAACACTTACTGTACTGCAGAATAGGAAATAGACTGCAGAGTCCAAAGTTTGCATGTACATAAGCAAATGCAGACACATAAGAGCAAGCATATGACCATCAAGAAATGAACACACACAAGGAGGCACAGAGACACACAGAGGTGGAGGCCTCCTTGTGACTAGAAGGAGATGCATGTCCAATTTTCTTGATCATTGTTTTGGAAAAAACATCTATAAGAAGAAAAATAAATACAGATTTATGGAGAGAGAGAGGGAGAGATGTCGACCACCTATGACAAAAAAATCCCATAACATGACATAAGATTGTTACTCACTTTGATGTTCGTATTTTCTCAATAAAAGATAAAGAAGTTTTGACTGTGATCTGTAATGTCTTTTCTTTTTGTCTCTTTTCTTGGATAAGTTTGATCTCTCATGTGCAGAATGTAACTTAATATAATGGAGGTACATGATACATCAAAACACAAGGGGGCAGTCCACATGGATATGTAAACAAGGGCATCCAATACATTTGAGAAGCAAACACTAGCATCTCCAAACACATGAAGACATTACCAACAATAAGCAGTGTAAAACTATTACTAGAAATCTAGATATATTACCTTGATTGGAGCTACATGTACGCGACCCAATATCTCAGATTGACCGACTCCTTGAGCAATGCCCTTATAACGTTGATCCATAAGCCTCAACAATCTGCAAGAGGCTTTCCCATTTCAAACTCTTCTCATGTTAAAACATGTAAGGTCTATATTTCTAATAAACAGAACTACAGGATACTAGGAATTTGTTCAAACAATAACATTGTCCTTTCCATCAGAGTGAGAGGAGGGGGGAGAGGGGGGGGGGATCATGCCAATAACAGGAGAATTTATTTGAAGAGTAGGTAAACTGGTAAAGGTTAAAAATAATAACTAGCAAGTGTATGAGGTGGTTTTATAACCACCTCCCCTCTCCCTGGTGCAATCCATAATCAACTTTCTCAAAGCTGCATATGTTTCATGAGACTATAAATGTGATTAGGTATGAGTGCACATATGTAATTGCTCCCAATACTTATAAATAGTGTAATACCCATATCTACCAGTTTTGATATTCTAAGTTATTAAACCATGTCAAATAGCAAGTAAAATGAAAAATGATATTACCACTGACTGAATTAAACAACAGGCAATCAGATATAAAACAGTACGTACCCACAACGCTCAGCACAACTTTTTGATATTATTGTTGATTGGGCTCCACTGTCAACAAATGCCTGAAACATGGTGAAAATTAGTTGGCAGACTGTATTTGATTAGTTCTCAATCAGCAGGGGCTGGAACTAACAATAAAATATAAAGAGGGATGCATAATTCAAAATGATGAGGATATTAATCTGGTTGCATATCATATGCCTGCACAAATCTCATTGAAATGTGTTTTTAAACCAGGGCAGTCCCGGTGTGTAAGATGTTTTATACAGAATCACAAAAGTGACACAAGAAACCCCATAAGCCCTTCAGTGATTTCATATTATGCTGAACTGAATAAGTTCTTCCTAAGATATTTTTCACCATCTAGTTGTTACCTTTAATGGGAAACCATTAACCTCCATGTCCACGTACAACATAACCTGATGCATAAGAAACTTTAAAATCAATACAAAAACAAATATGTCTATATATATATATATATATATAAATATGTATGCATGTATGTATGTAATAAAGAAACTTTAAAATCAATACAAAAACAAATATGTCTATATATATATATATATATATATATATATAAATATGTATGCATGTATGTATGTAATAGTGATAGCAGGGGTTGAAGATAAATAGAAAATACGTACCACCCTTGCAAAAGCTTCAGGGTTATGTTCCAAGGCAGCAGCCCAATTTTCATCAATTCCTTTCTGCAAATAATTTAGAAGTATTGTCAACACGAAGTACCCATATAATATATCTTCCTTCTTGGTGTGGAAAAAAAGATAATCGGAAAAAATCAATTTTATGATTGTATCAATAGTACTAAGATTATACTAAAAAAATAAAAATGATATATGCCACAACTATTAAAGGATGAAAGAAATTTCAGAGTTGCAAGTAATAAATTAGTTGGCGTAAACATTAATGAATAAGATTTTATGCAAATATTATGAATCATTATAGTAAACATTGTAAAAGAATCACTTTTTGACAGTCCAATATCATTTTCTATCATCAACAATCACATTCCTCATCAAAAATAAAATCAAAAAATCAAAATGCACGCTCCTATTCTGAGAATTTAATGAATTGATCCTACAAGGCAAAGATTTATAATCACAGTTTCTAGCATGTAGGGCCATGCCTACTATTGGTCACAGAAAATATAATGCGTACATACAAAAAAATCCAATGAAGAAACTTAAAATAACAAAAGAATCCAAAGGCATAAAAGTCTCTCAGTTATTACTTATTAATGCACACCAGTAAGTATTAACCAGTCCAAGGAATTTGTAGGAATGAAAAATTAGTTTCGAAGAGAAGTAACAGATGTTTCAAGATAGCAAAGCCACTTGCAAACATCATTATAAGATTAGAATCTTTGCACAATGAAAAAATAAATTACCATAGATTCTATAATTACAATGAACTTAAGATTTCAATGGAATGAAAAATACGCAGAAAATCAAGAGTACAAAGAAAGGTTCTTTCTTTCACTTTTTTTCCCCTCTATCCAATGCTAAACAACACCCAGACCTATGACCTACCCTGACCCAGCCTGCCTGTTGAACCCCTGAGCCAACGCATCAGGGAAAAAGGGCCTTCTATTGATACATCAATGCCACATATGACAAAGAAATAACACTGACCTGGCGAATAGCAGCTTCAATCTTTTTTTGCGCTTCAACATCAAAAGGATCTGCATAAAGAAGGGCCTATATCACACAATAACAAGAACGTGTATGTATCAGTTTCTCCATCTAATTATCGTTGTCAAATTAAATTATTTATGTAAGAAACTCAACGATTACAATTTAACTACATCTGATCAGTAAATGGTAAGTACGTAATTACACGCATATATTAGAGGCCAATATATTAGAACTTGAAAAGTACTTTATGTGGTAAAAACTTAGCACCATGACATAAGCTATAAAGGCCAAGGAAGAGAAAGAGTTAGAGCCACCAGATAAGCAACTTACAAGCTCCTCTTCTTGTTGACGTCGCAAATCAGATTTTTGGCGATGACGTTCTCGTAAAAGGTCTTGCAGTTTATTTAGATCATTTCCTAGAACAGCTTGTGCTAGTTCAGGATCATTCTGTAAATTCAACATAAATTTTAGATTGCTAGAAACTCACCAGTTAAGAAAATAAATCATAGAAATCAAGAATGGATTACAAACAATCCAATCATTTTTATTTTTATTTTCACATATAAGTTTATGCCAACTGCTACTGATTGGCATGGCATTTTCAGATAATAATCCAATTTTCAAAATCATCTCCCAAATAGGCCCTAGCGCAAGAACACCATGAGAGTACAGTAGTGCAAATAATAATAGAACCAACCTATTACTCAAGTAGTTAAGTTTCCAGACTTTATCTGATTCCAGACTTCTTCTTAAGAGAAAAACACTATTTACATGCTTCAAACCCCAATTTGAAATGCAAAGAATAACTTTGAAGAAAAAGACCACAGTGTTACCTGAAACAACTGAGCCATAAGATTAGAATCACTTCGAATATGCTGCTGGAAAGCTCCAGGGTTCACAGCAGACCCATCTGGATTGAAGCTCAAATTATTGGTAGGTGCACTGAGATAATTTCAAATAATAAGAGTCAGAATAAAACTTTAGATTCCTGTTTAGTACATAACAATTATTGAGATAAAATTACAAAAGTTATCTTAGTGTGCTTCATCATGAGACAGTGATTTGCTTTTACATGGGATCTAAAATGTGCATAGAGAATAAGTGGAACATTTTTAGGAAAAAAAAAACTCAATCTAACATCTCAAGTCACCATACTGTAATTTGCAGACTGGATTGCTGAGTATCAGCTCTACATAATCTTGGCATCCCTTAAATTCCTCATAATCATGGAAATCAAAACTAATTTTTCAGAGCACAAAAGATTGTGTCTGAAGTTATTCTATCAACCTATCAATCTATATCAAATAAGTAATGTTGAGACCATCAATCAGAAACACCCAACATGAATGAGGACCAGTCTGGGCTGCTAAATCATTAAAACACAATAACTCATATTATTTTCTCAATCAAAATAGGTCCTCGGCGGTTTTTTGTTCCCTCAACTTGAATAATTCACTCTTCCTCTCTAGTGAATTAATGATTGAAACAAAACTAATCTTTTAAAATTCTTATAAATTGTGAAAATCGTCATCTGGGTTTGCCCAACATTATAGCCTAATAGAGCAAAATAATGTACTATGAATAAATAAATCAGTACCTTGATGCAGCAGCAGAAATCATCATCACCAAATCTTCATCTTTCACACCCAATGCACTCAATTTCTCAAGATTCTTCATCTCCTTCCCATTATACAGCAGCTGCTGTTGCTGAAGAGGCACACTTGTCTGCCCACATACAAAGCCAAATCAAATTTAACGTTCATAAATCCATACTCAAATTTAACTTTCCAGACCTCAATACCCCGTTTCGTTTCTCAGACAACTAAGTACCAACTGACCCTAAATACATATAAAAATTTTAAATTTCACAATCAAAGTTTACAATCCAATAGTGTCAAACTCAAATTGAGCAAAAAATATTGATGAAGCAGAAGGAAATCTAGAAAGTAAAAGCTCAAAACTTCAATCTATTCCCTTCCCTACCTGAGTTACCCCACCAACCAAAACAGCACAAGAAAAAAACAAATTAAAGAGATCTCACCTCCACTTCAAGCAAAGCCTTCACATTCTCAACCTATTGAAACAAACCCAGATTTCAAAAAAGCCAAAAAAAGAGAGAAAAAACATTAGTATCCATCAAATTATTTACAACCACATATATATAAATATAAACACACATGTATGCATGCACGTATGTGAATAAAGATGGTGTTTTGGAAGAGTTACGGATTCATGAGGATCCACGTCAAGACTAATGATTTGCTCATCTGCAGTCATTACAGTGATTTTCATCTTCTTCTTCTTCTTTCACTTCTTCTTCTTCTCTTATCTGAATGGATCTGTGTCTCTGTCTCTCTTGAGTTTTTTTTTTTTTTTTTTTTTTTTTGAGGTGGGTGTTTTTATATGTAAACTTTGTTGGGTCTGGTTTGGTTACTTAGTCCACGAGGTTTCGTTTGAGGAAGTGTAATAGAATTCGAAGGTTTAGATTAGATAGAAGAGTCCAAAAAACCCAAACTTTGTGTTTAAGGGAAGAGATATAGGGATTCTCTGTGGTAGAGTGTATCTGCAGTCTGCTAGAGCTCGTGGACTTGACAGCATACGTGGCATGTCATGGGCCATTCATTACTGGGATTCACTATCAAGGCACAAGAGTGCATAGGAATAGTCGCTAAACAAGTGCAATGTATATTTATAATTTAATTAATATAAGTGTTGATGAATAAATTTTGAATTACAATAATTCACCTAATTTAATTAAAACTTGGGTAAATTATAAAGTTAGTCTGTATCCTTTACACCAAATGTCAATTTGGTCCTTAATCTTTTAATTGTGTTAATTTGATCCCTAACATTTTTAATGTTGTGTTAACTTAATCCCTGCCGTTATTCCTTGGATGAAAATACTTATGTGTCAAACGTAATGATAAAAAATGATTTTTAAGGCCAAGTCAACTACCAACCGAACATGTCAAATTAAAATAAAATAAAATAAACCTCCAAATTAAAATCTGCACACAAATCTGATTTTTCTCACTAAATTAAAATTCACTAAATTAAAATCTGCACACAAATCTACCAACCGGACATGCCAAGTCTCTCTCTCTCTCTCTCTCTCTCTCTCTCTCTCTCTCTCTCTCTCTCGTTTAAAAGAAACAAAAAGCTGGTCTAGAAACCAGCTCAAAAAATCTGAGTTAGTCCAATAGGATCAAACCTACACTACCTAGTGCCACAAATCCCTTTGCAAATGAGTGATTTACTACTACTCTTTTTTACTTTCTAGATTTTATAGAATCATCATGTAGACCTGCCAATAAATCTACCATCATTTCAAATTCAAACCAAACCTGATAACGCGTAGAGTTTTACAGAATGGTGAGCAACCTTTCTCAAATAAAAAGAAAAGGGAATCCATTTTTTATGAGCTACCAATAGTGGTTCAATAAGGTGTTTTGCATTCGTTTATAGCCCAAGCTCCTAAAGCAAACCTGTAGGAGAAAATTAAATAAACTGTTAACCAACACTTAACTTTTGAGAAATTTGTATAACACTACCGCATACCCTTAGTGCGATAGTCACTCCACAAGTATAAGTGCTTGTGGAGTGTGGGGGGCAAGGGTCAGGGTTCAAGTATCTAGAAGAAAACTTCACACACATATACACTTAGATTAAGTTAGAGTATAAATTCTATATCGTATAAAAATAAATAAATAAATAAATTTGTATAACAGCAGCTATGGAGATGATATTGACAAGAAAGAGAAACTTTTAGGAATTTTAATTTTAGAACCATTTAGTGAGATGAATCCAATCTCACGTGAGCATATTTTAATTTGGTTTTTTTTTTTTTTTTAATCTGACATGAATGTATAGTTGGCAGTTAATGTGGCACGAAAAATAATTTTTTACTATTCCGTTTGACACATCAACATTTTTCCTCCAAGGATAACTACATAGACTAAATTGACACGACATTGAAAAAATTAGGAACCAAATTGGCAGAATTGAATGATTAAAAACTAAATTGACATCTGATGTAAATGTTAGAGACTAACTTTGTAATTTACCCTTAAAACTTTTATAGAAATTAAAGTTCGATTTTTTTTTTTTTGTATTGAATTGTTTTTTTTAAAAAGGCTATAAATTTTTTAATTAGTTTAAACTAACATAATTTAATATTATTTTGAACTTTAAAAATGCATATTTTCTCACCTAAAATATAAGATGATAAAACATCCCATAAATGCTAGGAACCATAAAACAATAATAAATTACAAATGGTTCCATGTAAGAGTGGGATAATTTTCATTCCCCACTCTCTTAGTCCCTTTATGTTTAAAAGTAAAGAATTTCATTTTTGTCAAAAAAAAAAAAAAAAGGGTAAAGAATTTCATCATTAACGTTACATAAAGTTTTGATTCAAACTTTTTTGTCCAAGCCTGTTCAGGAGGCGCCCATTTAATGCCTCTTCAGCGGGTCACATGTAAATTTTTTTTTTTTTTTTAATTATAAATTTTAAGGAAAGGTCACACGTAAGTTTGTCCAATCAATGTATTATTAATTTATATATATAAACACAATAGATTCGTCCAATCAATGTATTATTAATTTATATATATAAACACAATAGATTCATCCTATGGCCTATGCTTAAAGATTATTGCTCTTTATCATAAAATTAAGAAATTAATTAGTTTTTAATGTAGGATGTTAAAATCTTAAATTTCTTGTTCAACGATAAAATATTTTACTAATTGAACTAACTGAAATTTGTCATGTATTGTTAATTTAATTATGTTGCATCATTAATAACCTTAAACAATAATAATAAATAAATAAAGTTTTGATCTCTCAAACATTTTTTTAAGATCCAACTAGGAAGCCAACAATTAGAATGTCCAAACAATTTATAAAATCAAAAAGTTACATTAAGGGGAAAAAACAAAAAGAGTTCTTGAGATTATCAAAAAAAAAAACAAAAAGAGTTCTTGAAGCATACAATCTAATCTCTAAAAATATTATACGATAAAAGGAAAGGAAGTTATTCAGTCCTCTTAAACAATAATAAATAAAGTTTCGATCTCTTAAACATTTTTTTGAGATCCAACTAGGAAGCCAACAATTAGAATGTCCAAACAATTTATAAAATTAAAAAATTACATTAAGGGGAAAAAGAGAGTTCTTGAAGCGTACAATCTTAATCTCCAAAAATATTATACGATTAAAAAAAAAAAAAATTATTCAGTCCTATTTATAGACCACGTTATTCCCCAAAATAATTTATCTAAAAATAATAATTTCCCATGCTTATAGATAAATTGTCTTGTGATGTTGTAAAGATTCTTAGTGGTTGTCAATGTTTGACATGATCCGCAAACACAATACTAGTTTTTGCGGGTCAGGGTTGGACCTTAATGGGTTTGGGTCATAAATAAGTCAACCCGAATGCAACACAATAGGAAACATGTCATAAGCAAGTCAACCTGCATGACCCACAATAAATATGTTTGACACGCTAATTTATTTGTGTCAACTCAAAATAACACATTTAACACAATTCGTTTAACTCTTATAACAAATAAATATTTATTTTATTTTGAATATGGGTTAAAAACTTGAAGTGTATACACTACTTTTGGGGTATAAATAACTTATTTATATATGGATTTTAAATTTAATATTATGCGGGTTGAAAGGTGTTGTGTCATATTCATGTCAACCTAACATGACCCATTTATTAAGCGTGTCAAGTAGGTTAAGTTGTGTCAACTCACCTTATTAACAGGTCGGGTTGGTCATGACACGATTATTAAATGGATCGAGTTCCAATTAAGACATTTAGTCAAATACCCCTAACTCGATACGATATGCTAACCTAAATTGACACCCTTATGTTGAAATGAGCTTTGGAAGGTATGTGAACTTTATATGTTTTTTTTGATACCTTGGTAGGGTGATGTTTGGTTGTTATTTCCATGATTCCTACCATTCCCTTTAGTTGGGACACAGAAGATGTTATAATTACAGTTATGAGAGGACGTCTGGGAATTCATGCCTGCATGTAAGGGTGATGCATTAATTATATGTAGATATCGCTCTCATGTTTCGAGGTTCGCATTTTTTTAGGTTTACTAACATATGCCCTAAGGGCATATATTAGTGAAATCTTTTATTTTTTAAAAGGGGGCTCATCCTTCCTTTCTCATCCATTACTATTTGGGCAAGAGAATACATTGACGAGGCATACCCTATTGATTTGCATGATTTGAGTGGACTTCAGATTCCATGGTGAGTAGTAAAAAAGCACACCTATTGTTAGGGTTGAAGTTGCGACAAGAACAACCATAAGTAAATTCCAAATGAAATCCTTTGCAAGTTTTACATTTGCCATATTGTCCGTATAAAATTATATTTCGTCAAAGAGAATAAAAGGATTGTAGACATCAAAATTTTATGATGCATTCACAACCGTCTAATTGATCACGATCAAATTAATTTCTAATTGATGACGTGTTAATAGTTGACAGTTGTTGATACCCATTTTCGCGACACATTTCGTACAAGCCCGACTTCCTTGTGAACTCAATTCATGTATTATATTATATTTTATTCTTTTAAAGCATGGCCCAAGCCTATGCGACTTATTGGGGAAATTGAGGAAGTATGGTTTGGAGGGCATGGGTCGGTTCCTTTCGACTTTTTGCACGAGCCCAGCCCATGCGTGCGACCAAGTGAGCAAGAGACACTGATAGCACCTCAGGCTCATGGAGAAGGTTTTGTATCCATAATTTTCACCCCAAAACAGCTTTTATGCTCTGTGTGACTGTGGCCTAAAGTTTCTATCCGAACCTTGTTTTTCCTTTAAAAATGGTTGGCTCTCATTGGCCAACTTCAGCTGTTAACTCTCATCTAGTTGAGCCTCCCAATGGTCTAAAACAACTGAAAATGAGGAGCCAATAAGGGTTTAGTCAAGCATTTCCCTTAATGATGATAAAAGTAATCTTTCCTTTTATCCAAACAAAAGCAAACTTGAAAATTACTAATTGCTTAATACCTTGGGGTCTAAAGCCTTTTCTATTGACCAAAAACTAGTCACTTAGAGCACCCCACACTCAATATAAATTCCACAATCAGATTCAAAACATGGGAATGACGTTTTATTCTAAGAGCAACACCCCAAGCTCAATACAAGAGTCTTTCTTCAACTAAAAAAACAACCAGCCATGTTCTACTCACATACCTAAAACTTTAGAACAAAAACCCATTTAGTCAGTCAACAATCTCACAAATCTGAACCTTAGGGGTGGAAATATGGGTATAGGGGAATCTTCCCTCTCTTCCTCACAACCTCTCTCAATTCCCTCTTTTGTGTGATTGCAAGTCGAAATTTCAAGCCTGTTATATTTTTATGGTTTTCTGCACTTTTGTTATAAGCATTTTGATTTTCTCTTGTCAAAGCACCATTAGCCTTTTTTTTTATTATACATTTGGAATTTTGGGCTTGATTCTCCACAATAAACACCTCTAAAGAACCCAAGGGGAGATTTGGGCCATTCTCGCAATTTCGGCCCTTGTCGCAAAAACGTCCCCAACAACAGTCAACAAATAAAATCAAGCCACATATGTCAAGTCTTTGAGTCACCACCACTCACATAAAAATGACACATGTACAAGCCATGTGGCAACATCAAATGAAGAAAGTCACGTGACAACGTCAAAAGAAAATACTTTCATGGAATGTTCTTATTAAATGCAAAACCAAAATTAAAGTCAAATTTGAATTTAAATTCAAAATTTGTAATTAACTCTTAATAATGCTGAGAGAAAAATTCCAAATTGAAAACCATTGACTTTCTTATAAAATAGATGCTTTTCATATGAGAAAAGGGACAGACACTTAGAGAGAAGACCCTACGAACACTCTACCAAAATAGAGAGTCATTTATAAGTCCACAAGAATTCTATTGTTCATCAAGGTTTATTCCTACTTCTTCAAATCAAAGTAGGGATTCTCCTTTAATCCAGTTCGAGATCAAGCCAACGGCCCTTGCATCAAATCAAGTACGTCCAACTATTCATTTAACTTGGAGACATCAAAGCACAATTCAAGATCAAGCTTCATAGCCCCATTGGATCATAAAGTTTATTGGAGATCGAATCAGAGGAGTTTATTGTAAATATTCATACAAAGGATTGTACTCACATATATACAAATTAATATAAATTGATCATTTGTTACACTATTTTGTGATCGTATGATTTATCTTTTACGAATTTTGTGTGTACAAGGATATTTTGGTGAAATGGATGGTTCAACTCATAAAATAGTTTGACACATGATTTATAAAGGTTAAACCATTTGCATTGTATACATTTGCAGTTGTGAGTTATGACCCAATACCAGGTTTTGCACACCAAAAAAAAAAAAACCTTTTTTCTTTGTATTCATTAAAGACCAACCAACACTTGTTGCAAAAATGTTGAATTTTTGCTACCATCACACACAAAAACAACCTCTAATATGTTTAGAAACGGAATTTTATAGAAAGTTGGATTAAGATATTACCCTAAATCCAAACCTAGATCAACACATATCTTTATAGATAATAATCAAAACCACTAAGGGTGTCATTAGCCAATGAGTTAGTAGAAAAATAGGTGATGAAGTTTGTATGTGTAAGTTAGATTTGAGCTTATATAAAGAAGTGAAATAAGTTATCTAACAGTACATCAACATGAAAAAGCTTGAAAAGATGCAAGCTTTGACATGACACTCAAACAAGAAAAAGAAAGTGATGATAGGACATGAAAAAGGCGCACATTTAAATAAGAAGAAGAAACTAATTGCTAAAGAAACACCAGATGTACGTGAAAAACCCTAAAGAAATGATTAAAAAAACCACGGTTTAAGCAAGAAGATAACATTCTTGCTCGGCTCTGCTTGTATTATGTGTGAAAAGATCAATTTACAATTAGGTTCTCTTTTCTTTCCTACCAACTTTCCACTTTCATCTCAAAATATCTACTTGGGTTATTGCCCTAATAGGACAGCTACATGTTCCTTTTATACTCTAAGGAATATGGCTGAGTATAAGGACAGGTGTCAAGTTATCATTTTCTACTTTGGACATTTTTCATATATGTGATATTATTAGCTGACTAAGGGATAAAAACTACACCAACGTGACACTGGGACCCGTAAGTAGGTAGCTTTGCCACTGCTTGAGAGACAAGTCTTGGACATTGAAAGGGACATCATGAGTACTGTGATTGATACACGTGTCTAAGGCAACTTATTGTGCACTTAACTAATAAAGAGTGCCCTCGTAGCCTCTAACTTTAGAAAGTCACAATTTCCTTTTTTGTGAGTGCTTGAGTATCATGTTAGATGTAAATCTTATTTACTTCCTGATAAGAATGCAAAATGTCATATTTTTCTCCATTAATATTTAGTCTTTATATTTATTTGGTACCTAAATATACTCATTATTCTTGTATTTTGATTTAGAATGCAAATGGAGGCATAAAGTGCAAAACGTAGTTAATTTGGTGATTCTGGACAGCTTTGACATTGCTTCATAATCTGGATATAACTCTCTCATCCGAACTCCGATTGAGATGATTCAAGGTGCTATGGAACGCCAAGACAAAGCTCTACAACTTTCATGTTTTGAGTTTTGAGAGATACGGGTCGTATCAAGGTCGAAATCGGGCTTAAAATTGCTACACCTACACTGTTGACGTTATGGAATGTTTCTTTGCTTGAAATTCTAATATGCAGATCTGATGTGGTTTATTTTTGGAAGGTTCCAGATCTGATGCACAAAATTTCCAATTGAAAAACACCACTTTCCTAGTTATATTAGGACTTTGTTTTATTTTTAATATTTTTCCTTAATTAGTCAGATTTAAATGTTATTATTTATAATATTTTTAGGAAATTTTGTAGGCTTGGGAAAGGGAGAATTAACATGTAAAAGGGGAGGGGAAATCAAAATTACACATAGACACACACACGCCTCTCTCTCCTCTCTTCTTTAATTTTCTCCTTTGAGTTTTCTGTCATGGCCTTGCGTGGCTAAAACTTTTATATTTGGTTGAAGGAAACTGAAGTTTTGGAATCAATAAAACTGTGAGATCTAATTTGTTTTTATTATTCAATTTATGCTTTGAATATCGATGTTATTCTGTGCCTATTTTTATGATTGTCTCGTTTAATTACTACGAGGCCTACTAGTTTATTATTCGTTTCAATCTACTGTTAGGTTAGATATCAAATTCGTAATTGTTTGATCTCTCTAACTTGTGAAGCAACCAAGATTTAATGATTTGCTATGTCAGAAATTATTAGATCTTAGGAAGAACACTCGACAAAATTAAATGCAATCACTTGTGTTTGTGTTGTTTAGCTTCATCGATCTCTCTAATTCTTAAGGCTGCTACTAAATTAAACCTTTAGCACTTGTTTTAGGTTGTTTAGTAGTTAGGGTTAATTAGATTGCTTGTTTTCTAATTAACTGCAACTAAGGAGAGATAGGAAAATAGTTCCAACGGTGAATATTCAAAGTGTGAATTGATATATACTTGCATTGATGATCAGTTGTAAAACTCCGATGGTGGATGTTGACTTGGACCAAGGTTTGTTCTCTTGATTGATTTTGATACTTTAATTTGAATTGTTCCTTAGTTGTTTTTCTTAAAATTGTTTTCATTATACATAAACACCCCCTCCTTGTTCACGTAGCATAAAATTAGGCTAGATACTCTCTGTGGAAACAATCCTTACTCGCATTACTACATATATTTTTAAGAGTATATGTTTTATTTTTGGTTGCCTACGACAGCACACCACTTAACAAGGCAATCACACCTTTAACACGAACCAAGACAAGATCCCTTAGCCAACGCTTCCTCTCCCCTTGCTTATAGCCACTCCATGTGTAAGGTCAAGATTCAACCGCTTATGCATTCCCCATGCCTTAGTGGTGTTATGTACAAGGTTCAAACCATATATATATATATATATATATATATAAGATACCACAAAAAATGTCATTAATCAATAAATTACTACAACTTGTTTCAAGGAATGTGAGACGACTAGAGCATTTAAAAAAAAAAAGAAAAAAGAAGAAGGTAAAAGTGCCTTGAGTCCAAAAATATATATATATATATATTGTTATACTGACACAACAAATTTTACAATATTTTCATAATTATTGACGTGTCAATTTCTTATAAATTGAAATAAAATAATAAAATATGAGACTGTAACCAGTCACAACTAAAAATAAATGTTTATAATAAAAACGCGAATGTGCGCACAGTGTCTTGGCACTGTACATCCAGTGTTTTTGCACTGTGCAGCACTCTAGCTAGAACAATGCTTTGGTTTAGTTAGTCATTTTTTTTTTTCAGTAATGGGTTTGTGTTTTTCTTTTTTTCTTTTAAATATTGATGTAAGCTAACATTTATACTGTTATACTGACACAACAAATTTTACAATATTTTCACAATTATTGATGTGTCAATTTCTTACAAGTCGAAATAAAATAATAAAATATGAGGTTGTAGCCAACTACAACTGAAAATAAATGTTACAACACTTATTGTTATCACAATATTTTCACAATTTTTGAAATCTCAGTTTCTTATATATCAAATAAAAAATGTTAACTTCACAACATTTTCACATTAATTTTACAACAACTCATAAGTAAGCTATTATTGATAGATAGAACTGGAGCTACAGTGCTTTTGATTTATTGGGTGAGCTACATTAAACTTCTTTTTTAATATAATCAAATTGAGTGAGTCAAAATTCACGATTTTGGACACAAAATCTATATTAATTTTCTCACTACTGAGGCAGCACGTGCCTTGCACGTGTAGCCAATGCTAGTATATATATAAACACAATAGATTCGTCCAATCAATGTATTATTAATTTATATATATAAACACAATAGATTCATCCTATGGCCTATGCTTAAAGATTATTGCTCTTTATCATAAAATTAAGAAATTAATTAGTTTTTAACGTAGGATGTTAAAATCTTAAATTTCTTATTCAACGATAAAATATTTTACTAATTGAACTAACTGAAATTTGTCATGTATTGTTAATTTAATTATGTTGCATCATTAATAACCTTAAACAATAATAATAAATAAATAAAGTTTCGATCTCTCAAACATTTTTTTAAGATCCAACTAGGAAGCCAACAATTAGAATGTCCAAACAATTTATAAAATCAAAAAGTTACATTAAGGGGAAAAAACAAAAAGAGTTCTTGAGATTATCAAAAAAAACAAAAAGAGTTCTTGAAGCATACAATCTAATCTCCAAAAATATTATACGATAAAAGAAAAGGAAGTTATTCAGTCCTCTTAAACAATAATAAATAAAGTTTCGATCTCTTAAACATTTTTTTGAGATCCAACTAGGAAGCCAACAATTAGAATGTCCAAACAATTTATAAAATTAAAAAATTACATTAAGGGGAAAAAGAGAGTTCTTGAAGAGTACAATCTTAATCTCCAAAAATATTATACGATTAAAAAAAAAAAGTTATTCAGTCCTATTTATAGACCACGTTATTCCCCAAAATAATTTATCTAAAAATAATAATTTCCCATGCTTATAGATAAATTGTCTTGTGATGTTGTAAAGATTCTTAGTGGTTGTCAATGTTTGACATGATCCGCAAACACAATACTAGTTTTTGCGGGTCAGGGTTGGACCTTAATGGGTTTGGGTCATAAATAAGTAAACCCGAAAGCAACACAATAGGAAACATGTCATAAGCAAGTCAACCTGTATGACCCACAATAGATATGTTTGTCACGCCAATTTATTTGTGTCAACTCAAAATAACACATTTAACACAATTCGTTTAACTCCTATAACAAATAAATATTTATTTTATTTTGAATATGGGTTAAAGACTTGAAGTGTATACACTACTTTTGGGGTATAAATAACTTATTTATATATGGATTTTATATTTAATATTATGCGGGTTGAAAGGGGTTGTGTCATATTCATGTCAACCCAACATGACCCATTTATTAAGCGTGTCAAGTAGGTTAAGTTGTGTCAACTCACCTTATTAACAGGTCGGGTTGGTCATGACACGATTATTAAATGGATCAAGTTCCAATTAAGTCATTTAGTCAAATACCCCTAACTCGATACGATATGCTAACCTGAATTGACACCCTTATGTTGAAATGAGCTTTGGAAGTTATGTAAACTTTATATGTTTTTTTTGATACCTTGGTAGGGTGATGTTTGGCTGTTATTTCCATGATTCCTACCATTCCCTTTAGTTGGGACACAGAAGATGTTATAATTACAGTTATGAGAGGACGTCTGGGAATTCATGCCTGCATGTAAGGGTGATGCATTAATTATATGTAGATATCGCTCTCATGTTTCGAGGTTCGAATTTTTTTAGGTTTACTAACATATGCCCTAAGGGCATATATTAGTGAAATCTTTTATTTTTTAAAAGGGGGCTCATCCTTCCTTTCTCATCCATTACTATTTGGGCAAGAGAATACATTGACGAGGCATACCCTATTGATTTGCATGATTTGAGTGGACTTCAGATTCCATGGTGAGTAGTAAAAAAGCACACCTATTGTTAGGGTTAAAGTTGCGACAAGAACAACCATAAGTAAATTCCAAATGAAATCCTTTGCAAGTTTTACATTTGCCATATTGTCCGTATAAAATTATATTTCGTCAAAGAGAATAAAAGGATTGTAGACATCAAAATTTTATGATGCATTCACAATCGTCTAATTGATCACGATCAAATTAATTTCTAATTGATGACGTGTTAACAGTTGACAGTTGTTGATACCTATTTTCGCGACACATTTCGTACAAGCTCGACTTCCTTGTGAACTCAATTCATGTATTATATTATATTTTATTCTTTTAAAGCATGGCCCAAGCCTATGCGACTTATTGGGGAAATTGAGGAAGTATGGTTTGGAGGGCATGGGTCGGTTCCTTTCGACTTTTTGCACGAGCTCAGCCCATGCGTGCGACCAAGTGGGCAAGAGATACTGGTAGCACCTCAGGCTCATGGAGAAGGTTTTGTATCCATAATTTTCACCCCAAAACAGCTTTTATGCTTTGTGTGACTGAAGCCTAAAGTTTCTGTCCAAACCTTCTTTTTCCTTTAAAAATGGTTGGCTCTCATTGGCCAACTTCAGCTGCTAACTCTCATCTAGTTGAGCCTCCCAATGGTCTAAAACAACTGAAAATGAGGAGCCAATAAGAGTTTAGTCAAGCATTTCCCTTAATGATGATAAAAGTAATCCTTCCTTTTATCCAAACAAAAGCAAACTTGAAAATTACTAATTGCTTAATACCTTGGGGTCTAAAGCCTTTTCTATTGACAAAAAACTAGTCACTTAGAGCACCCCACACTCAATATAAATTCCACAATCAGATTCAAAACATGGGAATGACGTTTTATTCTAAGAGCAACACCCCAAGCTCAATACAAGAGTCTTTCTTCAACTAAAAAAACAACCAGCCATGTTTTACTCACATACCTGAAACTTTAGAACAAAAACCCATTTAGTCAGTCAACAATCTCACAAATCCAAACCTTAGGGGTGGAAATATGGGTATAGGGAAATCTTCCCTCTCTTCCTCACAACCTCTCCCAATTCCCTCTTTTGTGTGACTGCGAGTTGAAGTTTCAAACCTGTTATATTTTTATGGTTTTCTGCACTTTTGTTATAAGCATTTTGATTTTCTCTTGTCAAAGCACCATTAGCCTTTTTTTTTTATTATACATTTGGAATTTTGGGCTTGATTCTCCACAATAAAAACCTCTAAAGAACCCAAGGGGAGATTTAGGCCATTCTCACAATTTCGGCCCTTGTCGCAAAAACGTCCCCAACAATAGTCAACAAATAAAATCAAGCCACATATGTCAAGTCTTTGAGTCACCACCACTCACATAAAAATGACACATGTACAAGCCATGTGGCAACATCAAATGAAGAAAGCCACGTGGCAACGTCAAAAGAAAATACTTTCATGGAATGTTCTTATTAAATGCAAAACCAAAATTAAAGTCAAATTTGAATTTAAATTCAAAATTTGTAATTAACTCTTAATAATGCTGAGAGAAAAATTCCAAATTGAAAACCATTGACTTTCTTATAAAATAGATGCTTTTCATATGAGAAAAGGGACAGACACTTAGAGAGAAGACCCTACGAACACTCTGCCAAAATAGAGAGTCATTTCTAAGTCCACAAGAATTCTATTGTTCATCAAGGTTTATTCCTACTTCTTCAAATCAAAGTAGGGATTCTCCTTTAATCCAGTTCGAGATTAAGCCAACGGCCCTCACATCAAATCAAGTACGTCCAACTATTCATTTAACTTGGAGACATCAAAGCACGATTCAAGATCAAGCTTCATAGCCCCATTGGATCGTAAAGTTTATTGGAGATCGAATCAGAGGAGTTTATTGTAAAGATTCATACAAATGATTGTACTCACATATATACAAATTAATATAAATTGATAATTTGTTACACTATTTTGTGATCGTATGATTTATCTTTTACGAATTTTGTGTGTACAAGGATATTTTGGTGAAATGGATGGTTCAACTCATAAAATAGTTTGACACATGATTTATAAAGGTTAAACCATTTGCATTGTATACATTTGCAGTTGTGAGTTATGACCCAATACCAGGTTTTGCACACCAAAAAAAAAAAAACCTTTTTTCTTTGTATTCATTAAAGACCAACCAACACTTGTTGCAAAAATGTTGAATTTTTGCTACCATCACACACAATTAAAACCTCTACTATGTTTAGAAACGGAATTTTATAGAAAGTTGGATTAAGATATTACCCTAAATCCAAACCTAGATCAACACATATCTTTATAGATAATAATCAAAACCACTAAGGGTGTCATTAGCCAATGAGTTAGTAGAAAAATAGGTGACGAAGTTTGTATGTGTAAGTTAGATTTGAGCTTATATAAAGAAGTGAAATAAGTTATCTAACAGTACATCAACATGAAAAAGCTTGAAAAGATGCAAGCTTTGACATGACACTCAAACAAGAAAAAGAAAGTGATGATAGGACATGAAAAAGACGCACATTTAAATAAGAAGAAGAAACTAATTGCTAAAGAAACACCAGATGTACGTGAAAAACCCTAAAGAAGGGATTAAAAAAACCACGGTTTGAGCAACTTACAATCAGGTTCTCTTTTCTTTCCTACCAACTTTCCACTTTCATCTCAAAATATCTACTTGGGTTATTGCCCTAATAGGACAGCTACATGTTCCTTTTATACTCTAAGGAATATGGCTGAGTATAAGGACAGATGTCAAGTTATCATTTTCTACTTTGGACATTTTTCATATATGTGATATTATTAGCTGACTAAGGGATAAAAACTACACCAACGTGACACTGGGACCCGTAAGTAGGTAGCTTTGCCACTGCTTGAGAGACAAGTCTTGGACATTGAAAGGGACATCATGAGTACTGTGATTGATACACGTGTCTCTAAGGCAACTCATTGTGCACTTAACCAATAAAGAGTGCCCTCGTAGCCTCTAACTTTAGAAAGTCACTATTTCCTTTTTTGTGAGTGCTTGAGTATCATGTTAGATGTAAATCTTACTTACTTCCTGATAAGAATGCAAAATGTCATATTTTTCTCTATTAATATTTAGTCTTTTATATTTATTTGGTACCTAAATATACTCATTATTCTTGTATTTTGATTTAGAATGCAAATGGAGGCATAAAGTGCAAAACGTAGTTAATTTGGTGATTCTGGACAGCTTTGATATTGCTTCGTAATCTGTATATAACTCTCTCATCCGAACTCCGATTGAGATGATTCAAGGTGCTATGGAACGCCAAGACAAAGGTCTACAACTTTCATGTTTTGAGTTTTGAGAGATACGGGTTGTATCAAGGTCGAAATCGGGCTTAAAATTGCTACACCTGCACTGTTGACGTTCTGGAATGTTTCTTTGCTTGAAATTCTAATATGTAGATTTGATGTGGTTTATTTTTGGAAGGTTCCAGATCTGATGCACAAAATTTCCAATTGAAAAACACCACTTTCCTAGTTATATTAGGACTTTGTTTTTTTTTTTTAATATTTTTCCTTAATTAGTCAGATTTAAATGTTATTATTTAGAATATTTTTAGGAGATTTTGTAGGCTTGGGAAATGGGGAATTAACATGTAAAAGGGGAGGAGAAATCAAAATTACACATAGACACACACACGCCTCTCTCTCCTCTCTTCTTTAATTTTCTCCTTTGAGTTTTCTGTCATGGCCTTGCGTGGCTAAAACTTTTATATTTGGTTGAAGGAAATTGAAGTTTTGGAATCAATAAAACTGTGAGATCTAATTTGTTTTTATTATTCAATTTATGTTTTGAATATCGGATGTTATTCTGTGCCTATTTTTATGATTGTCTCGTTTAATTACTACGAGGCCTACTAGTTTATTATTCGTTTCAATCTACTGCTAGGTTAGATATCAAATTCGTAATTGTTTGATCTCTCTAACTTGTGAAGCAACCAAGATTTAATGATTTGCTGTGTCAGAAATTATTAGATCTTAGGAAGAACACTCAACAAAATTAAATGCAACCGCTTGTGTTTGTGTTGTTTAGCTTCATTGATTTCTCTAATTCTTAAGGTTGCTACTAAATTAAACCTTTAGCACTTGTTTTGGGTTGTTTAGTAGTTAAAGTTAATTAGATCGCTTATTTTCTAATTAACTGCAACTAAGGAGAGATAGGAAAATAGTTCCAACGGTGAATATTCAAAGTGTGAATTGATATATACTTGCATCGATGATCAGTTGTAAAACTCCGATGGTGGATGTTGACTTGGACCAAGGTTTGTTCTCTTGATTGATTTTGATACTTTAATTTGAATTGTTCCTTAGTTGTTTTTCTTAAAATTGTTTTCATTATACATAAACACCCCCTCCTTGTTCACGTAGCATAAAATTAGGCTAGATACTCTCTGTGGGAACGATCCTTACTCGCATTACTACATATATTTTTAAGAGTATATGTTTTATTTTTGGTTGCCTACGACAGCACACCACTTAACAAGGCAATCACACCTTTAGCACGAACCAAGACAAGATCCCTTAGCCAACGCTTCCTCTCCCCTTGCTCATAGCCACTCCATGTGTAAGGTCAAGATTCAACCACTTATGCATTCCCCATGCCTTAGTGGTGTTATGTACAAGGTTCAAACCATATATATATATATATATATATATATAAGATACCACAAAAAATGTCATTAATCAATAAATTACTACAACTTGTTTCAAGGAATGTGAGACGACTAGAGCATTTAAAAAAAAAAAGAAAAAAGAAGAAGGTAAAAGTGCCTTGAGTCCAAAATTTGTTGTTTCAAGCT
The DNA here is from genome assembly GCF_002906115.3 of Quercus suber. Lineage (NCBI taxonomy): Eukaryota > Viridiplantae > Streptophyta > Magnoliopsida > Fagales > Fagaceae > Quercus > Quercus suber. Next base: position 572,969 of record NW_027069613.1, read on the forward strand.
TTCAATTAAGGTGGACCTCTTCCAGAGAGAGAGAGAGAGAGAGAGAGAGAGAGAGAGAGAGAGAGAGAGAGAGAGAGAGAGAGAGAGAGAGAGAGAGAGAGAGAGAGAGAG